>NW_015652220.1:75876-99803 GCF_001515625.1 Sinocyclocheilus rhinocerous | reverse complement strand
TTTTTTTTTTTTCTTTTGCGCACAAAAAGTATTCTCGTAGCTTCGTATAATTGCGGATGAACCACTGATGTCACATGGATTATTTTACCGATCTCCTTGCTACGTTTCTGGACTTGGGAACATTTTAGTTGCGTTGCTGTCTATGCAGGGTCAGACAGCTCTCATATTCCATCAAAAATATCTTAATTTGTGTTCTAAAGATGAACGAAGGTCTTACGGGTTGAAACGACATGAGGGTGAGTAATTAATCACAGAATTTTCATTTTTGGGTGAAATAACCCTTTAAGTTTACGTATTGGGTAGGATTAGGGATCTAGAATATGGTCATGCAGAATATGTGCTTTATAAGTACTAATAAACAGCCAATATGTTATTAATAGGCATGCTAATAAGCAACTAGTTAATAGTGAGAATTGGTCCCTATACTAAAGTGTTACCTTGAATTAATTGGTAATTAAGAGTGAAATGATGTGAGAGACATGAAACAAAGACTTGAGTTGTGTGAAACTATTTTTATCAAGACTCCCAGCTTGGTGGCTTTGTAAGTCAACTTACAATGTTCACAGCAAGCCATTTACATTATTCAGCATAAGTATTTGTTAAAAAAAAGTATTGTAATCTTTGTAATGTATTGTTTGTCCATTCTCTGTGCTCATTTTGGACTTTTAGTTTGTAGTTTTGCTTGGTTCCTGTTTCATGTGTTTCCACTAATTTGTCTTTGATTGTTTTCACCTGTGTCTTGTTAGTAAGTTACCTCTGTTTGTATATGTATATGTCTGGTCTTGTCAATAAGTGAATGTTACATCAGTTGAGCTCAATTCTGTTTCTCATTCCTTGGTTTTTCTAGTTTCCTGTGCTTTTGTTTTTAATAAACACTGCATCTGAATCCCTCTCTTTCCTTGTTGCTGAGTTCATCTTATATGACAATCATATCTGTGACATTTGAGACATTTTTTTAGTGAATGGCAGTTTGATCAAATGCACAGTTCAAGCCAAAATGAACATCATTTACTTACATTTTGTTCCAAACCCAGCTGACTTTCATTTAATGCAGAACAGACACAAAAAGACGGTTAGCACTTGTTGTTATTGTCTTAATCCTCTTTTCCACAATGGGGATTGACATTGTTAAAAAAAAAGCATGACTCATGCACTATATTCAACATCATACTAAAAATGTAGCACTGTGCATGCTCATAAATTGTGTATGTCATGATGGTCATGTGACATGCATGAACCAATGGCATTGTGAATCATTGACGTCCACATTGCGGTGACACGTCTACACATAACAAGTCAGGCAAGTGCCGCATCTTAGGGACCATTTTTATTTTCCTCTGTCATGCTCAACTATGGTCATTATGGTCCAAAAATGAATGGCAGGGACAGGACAGCATGCATTTCCCCTGCTTGTCAGAATGACCTCTCCACGCTCACAACTAATGACACTTGATAGCTGCCTACATTTACCCTAAACCCAAAAGCGGCTATTGTATTTGATCTATTTAGACAAGTTCAGAGAACACCTGTGAGTGACTGGAAATATTCTTTCAAAGCTTTCCTCATTCAAGGTCTTTCATGGTGAAGTTGGAGATCTTTTTTTTGTATTGATTTGCTGGAACCAATATCTGCTGGCACTTTCAAGCTCAAGATCTCTTTTCCTTTCAGTTTCTCCGTCCTCAGCATTAAGTCATAATCAATTCAGTCAGATAACGGACTACAGCCCTCTGTGATTTTCTGAGTATTATTAATATCACAAATGGTCTAATGGGTACATTAAATCTATTTTATTGCAGTTATTCTTTTTTTCTCTAAGGCCAACCTTTTATCAGTTGAGGGAATAAGCTTGAGTCAAATACTTAAAATAAGTTCCTCTTTAAGCACTTTGTCAGATTTTCCCTTATGGCTGCTCAACTTCAAATGTGAGATCCATGAAATGGACATCTCACAATGACAGAATTCTGCAGCTGGAGGTCCTGCCATTCAACACAATGAAGGACTCTTATATCTAAAGATTCTGTTCATCATCAAAGGACAATTCTACAAAATTTCACCCAAAATGACTCCAAACCTAAATTCCTGGCTTAATTTTTGTTGTGCACTGTGAAACCACTGAGGACAACACAATAGAAAGATGTGTCAGTCTTTCTCTCTCATCACATTTAATTCAAATTGCAAACTCACAACTCAGCTAAAATATAATTCATTTTCATGGCGCTGTAGATGCAGTGATGCGGGAAACACTGTAAAAGTATTTTTGTATGGTGTTCTGTCTACTTTGATAGAAGAATGCAGACTCATAAAACATCAACATAATCAAACATTATTTGGTTCCAGAATTTCCAGTTCTGAATAAAAGCAGCTCTTTTGGACCGTACTCAAAGAGTGTCATGTAAAAGAAGCTGAACATTTACTGTAGAATTACCTGTTTTGGACTTACTGGGATAATGTATAGCAAAGAATAGAAGTGGAAATATCTGATCTTTTGTGTGGCTCCCCTGCATACCTTCTTTCAGGATATAATTGCGGGCGAAATATAGATTGGTTGGAGGCAATTTGTCAGTGACTCTGGCTGTGTGACAGACTCAGATGTGTACAAAGCTCAGTTGAGTCTTTGTAATAATGTAAGGTAAAGCTTCCCCTGTATGAAGGTGGATGATTAGTTGTCAGGGCTGTCTAAAGGCCAAGGATGGCTTTGAGTAATTCCATAACGCTGTGGGAATAATTAGCTTCTGCTTGATCTTTAAGCAAAACCTGGCGTAGTGAGTAGTGAGGTATCACGGCTACCAGTGTTGGGAGTAACGCATTACAAAAGTAATAATATGATGAAAGTAACTCAAAAGTAACTCAAAAGTAGTGTAATGCATTACAATTCAGAGACAGTAATATTGTAATGTAACTAATTACTTTCAAAAGACAGTAACTAGTAATATATAATGTATTACATTTTGGAAGTAACTTGCCCAACACTGACGGCTACACAAGTGCAACCAAGGTGCTTTGTCTTAGGTTTTTCCGTGGCATTATGGAAACTAACAACAGAACACCGACCGGGCTTTGTGTGAGAACAGATAAAGTATTGGCTGAACAAAGGTTTTCAGGTCTAACTAATTGCTTTTTTTTGTTGTGCATACAGTTCTGTATTTGCTGCTTTATTTGCATCTTTATGTCAACATACTCATCCATGCCCAGAATATGTTGTTTGCTAGTGATATGGGATTTTCATTAGCTAATACTGCTAAAAAGACTACACGTGACCAATAGCCAGGGATGAGCAATAGATTAGATACATGTATTTGAAATACAAAATTCTTTTCACTTTGTATTTTCAAATATTTTAGAAAAAAAGCTAATTGATTTTCTGTGTCAATACTTGTAGTTTTGTATTTTCAATTTATAGCACCTGAGATATACTGTTTACAGTGGTCCTTAAAAGGAATTTAGATGTTTAAATAATAATAATAATAATAATAATAATAATAATAATGTTTCACTTTAAAGTTGTCAAACATTATGTCACAGTTGCAGAAGGAGAGGAAGAGATATGGATCTAATTGTAGATTTTATTTTATTAGAGAATATAAGAGAATAATGCACAAGCAGATGAAGAAATAACAGCAAGAATATTAGACAAAGAAAAATGAAAAAATGTGACAACTTACCATAAAAAAAAAAAAAAACACACAGGATGATGAGTAACCAAGGAAACCAAGTCCAGAATAATATCAAAATAAGAGTCCTGGGATACAAAAGAACAGAAAACATGCAACACATTAGTGGAGCATGATCATAGTTAATGTGATGAATTATGCATCTATAGTTACTTTGCTTGGACATCAGAGGCATGTCTTATGAAGCAGGTGGAACAAATCCAGCGATAAAAAAATGGATTTGAGTGGACAATATCAGAAATATCGTATTCAGTGGTATCACAACCCTTGCTATAAACATTCTCAACTAAGGGTTTACTTCCCTGCAGTATTGGACATGATCAATATGAAAAATATGAAGAATTTATGGTAATTCCTATAGATAAGGAAAGAAAGGTGCATACAGTAGATGAGGTGGAAAAAAGGTCCATAGACGCTCTTGACAGTGTAATGCATGGGCTTTGAATGTTAGGGTGAAGAATATGAGAAACCCTTTGTATTCTCAGAGAGTTAAAGTGAGTTAAATTAGGCCTAATTGATAGTGGTCTCAATTACGGTTCTGTCTTTATATTGTTTTTATTTACAGAAGTACCAATGTCATCAACTTCTTTCCTTAAACCTTTAACTTCTTCAATATGTGCTACTGGAGTTTCAACTGTGATGCAGGTGTTGCAAATGAATGCATTTTGTCAAGTCAGATATCCTGTGCTCATTGAATCGGGAGCAGTGAACACTGCATAGGGACCCTGTCAGTCAGAATGCAATTCAGTTGATGGAGCCTCCTAACAACCTGATGAAGCAGGTGTGTCAGATAAGAGGGACATAAAGTGCATCCCAATCTGGCCTAATTGATAGTGGTCTCAATTACGGTTCTGTCTTTATATTGTTTTTATTTACAGAAGTACCAATGTCATCAACTTCTTTCCTTAAACCTTTAACTTCTTCAATATGTGCTACTGGAGTTTCAACTGTGATGCAGGTGTTGCAAATGAATGCATTTTGTCAAGTCAGATATCCTGTGCTCATTGAATCGGGAGCAGTGAACACTGCATAGGGACCCTGTCAGTCAGAATGCAATTCAGTTGATGGAGCCTCCTAACAACCTGATGAAGCAGGTGTGTCAGATAAGAGGGACATAAAGTGCATCCCAATCTGCATTTACTTGTGCACCATTCTAGGCCATTTTATATTGTAAACACTGCAGTTAGGGTGTTCACACTGAATGTTCAGACAAGAAAAAGTGCAGTTTAAATAACAGATGACGCACTTCTTTAACTGAAAAAAAAAAAAAAAACAGTGTGGAATTTAGGACACTTCATGCACTCAAGTGTTGCTTTAATTGCGTTGCAGAAGGAGAGGAGTTATCAGACTCCAATACTGGATGGCAAAATAAGCTTCTAAACCAGTAGTTACTATATTCACAAATAATTCAGGTCATTAGTAAAGACATCAAGACCTAAAATGGTTGTCAGATAAAGGAGACATGCAAAATGTGCACTGTAGGAGTGGGGCTCCAGGAACATGGTTGTAAAACCACTGTTCTTAAACATATACAACATCAAAATATATTTTAATTATGTCATACAGCAAAATTTTTGCGCATGCGTGTGATGCTGTCGCTGGTTTGAATTTGAAAACCAGCTGGTTTGTGATTGTAGCTTCGTGTAGCTCTGTTTTTCTGTAAGCAAAGATACTATTTAAACTGAACTGATGATGAACTGACTGAATTCAATGATGAACTGCCTTTAACTGAAAAATTAGTGTTTACTATTGTCATTTTGCATTATTGACACATTATTTTCCTAATTAATGCTGTTCAGTTGCTTTGACACAATCTGTATTGTTAAAAGCGCTATATAAATAAAGGTGACTTGACTTGACTTGAAGCTCCGTCAAATTTATTGTTAATCCTCTGTTTAAACTAACCTATAACCTGTTAGTTTCTTATTTTACAGCAGGGGAACATATCCCGATAGTAATTAACATCAAAATCAATCAGAACGGTTGGAAATAGCTAGTTTTATCCGTTTTCCCAAATATCCGCTACTAGCTTAGCCCGTTAGCATCAGTAGCGTGGTCCCCGGCTACCGTTTTTCTTGTTTACACACTTTTTACTCAGAAACTTACTATTATTTGTTTTAAATGGTGAATGTTTCGGATGTGTGTCTACCTCTGAGTGCAGGTTAGGACACGTTCAAGCTGCACACGGTGCAGTTGGAGCTGGAAGACCTAGAGCGGAGAACAGCGCTTGAGACATCCTGCGCTGATGCCCACAAATCCGCGGTAAGCTTCCCGCATGATGTTAATACTCCTACCACCTCTATTCCGTGAGTTTCTCTGCTCAGTGCCCGTGCACCCAGGACACGATCGTCCCAGGTCTCCTTCTTTCCGGCGCCGGGATACCACGGACCCCGGGTGCTTCAGCAGCGGAAGGCGAGAGCCAGACCCCGGGCGAGGACCTCTCCCCCTCCGCCACCCCCGGTCTTCGAGATCTCCACCCCGAACCCCTTTGCCCCACTTCGCGAGACGATGTTGCTGCGCAGGTACCCGCGATCCTGTAGGGCGACGAGAGCATCGGAGCTGTCGTGCTGCACGTGGGGGTGAATGACATCAGGCTGCGGCAGACAGAGGTCCTGAAGCAAGACTTCAGGAGCCTGATCAAGACGGTGCGCAACACCTCACCCGCGACGAGGATCATCGTTTCTGGACCGCTTCCGACGAGGAAATAAAAGGTTCAGTAGATTGTTTGCTCTAAATGAATGGCTAATGTCGTGGTGTAATAAACAGAAACTGCTCTTTGTTAACAAATGGAATCTTTTCTGGGCGTGACCTAGGCTCTTCCGTGCTGATGGCCTGCACCCCAGCAGAACCGGAGCGGATCTTCTAAGCGGATGCTACGCACCGTATGACTAGTAAGTCAAACCTCAAATCTGTCTTTGTTTTTCTACCAACTTCATCGATAGTAGCGCATGTGTAGTCCATTCGATAGAGACTGTGTCTGTTCCCTGAATAATGAGATCAAATAATAAATCTACTATAGGATCTAGAAAAAAATTCTGATCTTGATTAAACCAGAAAATCACAAATTAAGTGAACAAAAATTATTTCTAAAGCTTGGGCTCCTAAACATTTGATCACTCACACCTAAGGCGATTATCGTACACGAAGTTATCACAGATAATAGTTTTGATAAACTCTGCCTTAGTGAAACCTGGCTTAAACCTAATGATTATTTTGGTCTAAATGAGTCTACTCCTCCAGGCTACTTTTATAAGCATGAGCCCCGTCTGATTGGTCGTGGCAGTGGTGTTGCAATGTTATATAGAAATATTCTTAATGTTACTCAGAAAACAGGACACAGGTTTAACTCATTTGAAGTGTTTGTGCTAAATATTGTGCTTACAGATAGAAGAAAAAATGCTATCTTTCGTTTTGGCTAACGTGTACAGTACAGACATCCAGGACCCTATGTATGACCCTATGCAGATTTTCTCTATCTGTTTATCTGTTTACTAGATCCCATTCCTACTAAACTATTGAAAGAGTTGTTACCTGTAGCAGAAGAGCCTCTGCTCAATATTACTAATTCATCTCTAGGTCATGTTCCAAAACCATTTAAGATGGCAGTTATTAAGCCTCTCTTTAAGAAACCGCAACTTGATCCAAATGAATTGCAGACCCATTTCAAATCTTCCGTTTATGTCTAAAGTATTAGAAAAATTTGTCCACTCAATTGTACTCCTTCCTGCAAAAAAAATTATATCTATGAAAAATTTCAGTCAGGATTCAGGCCTCAGGCCTCATCATAGCACAGAAACTGCGCTTGTTAAAATTACAAACGACTTACTTCTAGCTTCTGACCAAGGATGTGTCTCCGTACTACTTTTACTTGATCTTAGTGCTGCGTTCGACACTATAGACCATGACATATTCTTAGGCCGACTACAAAATTACACTGGTATTCAGGGACAGGCATTACAGTGCTATCCAAGTTGACAGAATGTGTTAAAGATATAAAACAATGGATGACCAGTCATTTTCTTCTATTAAATGCAGATAAGACTGAGGTATTATTTATTGGACCAAAAACCTGCACACAGATGTGTTAAATCACAAACATATTTTTTTTTGCTCAAAACTTTATGAACAGCAGCTATGCTAATTATTTTCTATCTGCCTTTCTGTTCCTACCCCGTGATGCCCTGCTCTAGGTATCTAGAGATTACAACAGCTCCAGCGTGGATCCAGCCTCATAGAAAGACTTCAGATGACCCAGTTCCTTTGAAGAGATGATGCTGACACCTGCGAGGACCCCAGAAGACGCCAACTTGAATCGACATGCACAGCTGCCAAAATTTCTCTATATTGTAATCATTATGATCACACTTGTAATAATCGCTTTAATGAGCTTCTGGCTAAAATTAATTAATGTTAGCTAGCTGTATGAATCTATTATTTTGAACTGTTTATTTGTGAAATGAGCATTACTTGGACACATTCGCTTCTGCTTTGTAATGTAGACACATGCATTTTCTGTAAAGCTGCTTTGAAACAATGTGTAGTGTCAAAAGCGCTATACAAATAAATTTGAATTGATTTGAACATACACTACATAGGAGAGTACACATTGCACAGTGTATAGTGCATAATTTAGGACACAATTATACAAAATGCGCAGAGTCTGGGGGGGACCAGGACCGGGATTAAGATCTTCGAAACTAGAAAGTGTATAGTGCAGGGGTCTATAACCTTACTCCTGTAGAGCTACCATGCTGCAGACTTCAGTTCCAACCCTGATCCAACACACTTGCCTGTAATTACCCAGCAACCCTGAACACCTTGATTAGCTGGTTCAGGTGTGTTTGATTAGGGTTGGAGCTGAAATCTGTAGGACAGTTTATGTAAATGCTATAGGGTATCCAATGTGTCATGTTTGCGTATGACTTGAGAGTAGGGGAAAACTTATACCACACTGTCAGAAAAGTGCAAAAATTGTACCTTTAGGGCTACAACAGCTTGTTACTGGGGCAGTGCCCTCAAAAGTACCTTTGTAACTTCTTTACCCATAAAGAGTTCATAATAGTATCATAAGAGTACATGTTATTACCTTAAATATACATATTACTACTCTATGGTACTAACATGCACCATTTAGGGTTAAAGAAGGTACAAAGGTGTCCTTTTGAAGGTATGTCCCCAGTGACAAGATGTTGTAGCCCTAAAGGTACAATTTTTGCACTTTTTTATTTCTTTTTTTCTAACAGTGCCTGGGTTCTCAACTATGGCCCTTGAGGCCCAGTTTCCTCTCTCTAACCCTAATCAAAAACAACTGAACAAGGCCTTCAGGATTAATAGTAAGTTACAGGAAGGTAAGTTTGATCAAGGTTACAGCTAAACGCTGCCAGAAACTGGCCTCATTGCCCAAAGATGAGAACCCCTGGCCTATACACTGATCAAATTTGAGACAACATTTTCAAAAAATTATCAGCAGGTGCTCTTTAGGTGCTTGGCCCGACTCACTGCGAGCCACTACAATACAACCAATGAACATGTGATTTCTTCTCAAATCCTGATTTCTCTGGACAGAAAAAAAAAAACATTGTTTGCAAGTTTCTATAACAAAATGCAGGTCTAACTTTAATAAATAGTAGTTCCAAGGAACACAGAAATGAGGAAAACAAGAACAACAGAACTGATCAACACCAGGTAAAGCACACGATCTACCAAAAAAAGACTCAGAAGTTTTAAATAATTTTATTACGATTAAAAATGATAAAATCATGAAATCGAATCGAGATCTTTGGTTAGGGTTCTATCACGACTCTTTGGCGTAGGCCCCTGTCCTTCGTCCAGGTCATTCTGGCAGGTCCTGCCTGATAATGCAGGCAGGGGTGGAGCCTACCCCCCCCAAAAAAAAAATAAATAAAGGGAAGACCGAATTCAAATACCCAATTAAGACATATAGAAAACTTAAAAATGAACAAGAGAATAGTCATTTTTGGATAAAATAATCAAGTATCTTAATGATAGAAAGTAAGTACATTAATGTATGACTGCTTAGGCGAGGTTATTAAAGTCAACTTGTATAGAATCGTATTATTCTGAATAACAGAGGATTGTGATTGATCAAGTTATGCGTGACCACAATCGCCATAGGAAATATGTAGATCGATAGAGCACAAAGGCAAATGACGATAGGGGCCTCGTCTGGCCGTGTTAAGTGAAGCAAAAATTTTACGTATTAAACGAAGCCATGTAAGGCATCGAGCATCTTGTCACATTAGACAATATTAGACGAATAGCTGTGATAAGCCACGAAACTTGTAATGGTGATAGAAAGCCTCGTTAGGCACGTAACTTGGGCAAAATGCAGGATACTATAAGCCGAGTATATGTATAGTTAGTTAAAAGACAACAATAAGCCTTGATAGAATAGCAATGTAAAGGGTGCCATTACCTCGATATCGGAGCCGCTGTACGTCATGTTAAGAGCTACGATGAGCTGATAATGAGAGTTTCCATAGGCAAATAAAAGAAAAGCTGCTAAAGCCACATTACTTGTGTAGGATTCCGGCCTTCAAGATATTGAAACCCTCTGAACTAGAAATAAACCTGAATGAATTAATAATAATTAATTCCCTACAGTTAAAATTAAGTAATCAAAGTCATTACACTTGAGTGATACGAAGGCAACGTTATGAAATGTGCTAAAATAGCCTAATAGAAACAATAAAGAAATGTATAAGACTAACGCCGTATGGTTTTGAAGGAAGACCACCACCAGTAGCTAGCAATGAAAGCGTACCTTGATTGTAGCTCGAGAGAGTTTGCTGAGCATTCAGTAAAGTTTGAGAGTCGGATCTGATGTAGATTTCATATACCTTGGACGAACATCTGCCAAGCCTTCTGATAATTGTCGCAAAGCATAGTAATGCACTTAGGCTACGTGTCTGAACCAAACCCCAGAGAACACTGGCGACAACAATGGGGTATAGTTCATATAAAGCGGTCGAGGAAGAATTTAAAGTCAAACAGGCGCAGACCATTTTTTATGCAAACCACTGCCCATGAAAACAATCCCAAAACCAATAGTAGGGGCTGCGTCAGTAAATAATTAAATTGCGAAGGATGATTCAGGAACATCGTTATAGAAGAAATAAATGCCGTTCCGGAGTATCTGCGTTAGCATCCACGGATAGGACATTAGCCAGTGTGTGGGATTTCGACTACGACACCTACAGAGAGTGAAATGGGAGAGAGAGGTCAGTGTTTTATATTTGATGTCAGGATGTGATTAGTTAAGTAGATGATTGATAATGTCACGTGGCATTTGAGTCTTTCTGGTAGAACTTACGCTAATACTTTCATGGAAATACAAAGGCTATATATATACAAAGAATAACACGACTAACTAAACACGGCTGGATACAATCAAGACTAACAAGAGGAGAACACAAAACAGGATCAGAACAAGGCAAACTACAAACTAAAAGTCCATGAAACAAGAGCACTATATAATAACCTATATGTAACGTAAATCAGCAAGCAGATTTTTTTAGCCTGGATAATATATCAATATTATTGGCCTGTTTTCTGCCCTCTTTCTTTTCTGGCACAAATGATTGCATATAAGTGGAAGTGTGAGATCTGACTCTGTGCAGCTGAGAATACAGTTCTTGATAACCTGTAATGAAAAAACAATGTATGCCTCAGCTTATGTGTCCCTGCTCTGTGTCACGTCTCGCATAATTACTGTCAAAATTGCACAGCAAAGTTTAATCACAGCGGGCAGGAAAGTTATTTGATTTGTTGGCTTGCTGCTGTATATTTCAGTCTTATGCACACATTCTGACAAGCATCAGTTTAAAGTAAACTCTTGACTGATATTAATGGCATGAGCATATGAACAAAAGACAGCCCTCACTGTAGAGTAAGCTGAAAATATTATAAACATGTAATAGATATTGTGGTTTAGATCCAGAATCATAAAATCTCATCATTAATGCCAAGAGGGAAAGCAGAGATTCTTCTGACTTTAAACTGAGACGTTGCAAACTTTAAATTGGAACAAAGTGCATTTCTAGGGACCTCTTCACATTGGGCACAGTGCAGCTCCCATAGAGACCAACTAATAACCTTATGCCGAGCAGCTCCAGATATTTAGCATGCCAAATATTTCACGGGCGTCGGCGACGTGTCGGCGATTCCCTCAGATCGCGTCTTTGATAATTCACACTGCGTGATTGTCACTCGCGTGAACGAGCACCGATTTGCCTCTGATTTCGGGCATTTGTCGGCGATTTCGCAAAACCTGTCGGCGAGTGAAAAATCGGGCTAAAATCGTGCAGTGTGAACTCGGCATTAGTTTACATGTCAGGCACTAGATCTTCTAGGACAAGGATTGTCACCTCTGGTCCTGAAAGGGCCATAGTCACTTTGTAGCCAAGGCTGTATTCAGAACAACCTCTGTTGACTTATTTCTTAAAGGTGCTGTATGTAATATTGACAGCTAGCGGTTTAAATGTGGTACTACAGTCCAAATTCAAATATTGGACAGAAATGTTTCTCCTGCCCCTCCTCCTCAGAAATGGTGCTCACACAAGTTGCCAGATTGGCAACACACAACAGGAACGAGCGCAACTGACAGTGGAAGGCAACAAGTCTTACACTGTAGGATAATGATTTGATTTATTTGCATTTTAATATGCCTCTGGTCATAGAGGTTTTTAGATGGATGCCGAGGCTTTTTAGCTTGGGTAGAATCTGCGATCACTGATCCAGTTCGTTTGCTGGCTTACATGCCTGCAATATGCTGTGTTTTCCACTAACTGGCAATCCGGGGTGTCGAAATACTATTGGGTAAATTGGCAGTGGGTGGAGTCACACAAACCAAAACTAAAACAGATATTCCGGAACTGAAAAAAAACTGAGGTGCTTAAGCCCAGATCAATGAGGCCTACAGTCAACCGGGGGGTGGGGGATAGTTTTTTTGCTCACCTTATGTGAGCAAAGTAAGTAAGTTTTAGTCCTGTGCTATAACATTAATTAGCATTTCATTCTTAGTGTGAACGGGTCTTAAAACCACTGAAGAATACTGACTACAGCACAGCAGTAATGAAAGATGTAACTGAATGATCGTAATCAGGGTTTAAATTGGGCCGGGGCCATCCGGGGCTGAGCCCCGGCACATAGACTCTAGGGCTCGACATTAAAGTGGAAGTGAAGCAGTCAGTTAAGTTAACATTATTTAGTAAAGTGATTTCCACTTTGATTAAAAAATATATAACAAACATGATTAATGTAACCATTTTAAAGAAAAAAGGATGTTTTGTTATAGCTTTTGAAGCAAGGGCGCCGCCCTCTTGCACCGCGTGTGACGTCACGGGGTTGGTTCGCTCCGTTGGCCAGTGAAGTAATAGAAGCATTTCTTTACATTTTGAACACACGAATGTTATTTTAACACACAAATAATTTGGTTTTCACCATAATTTGCATGAATATTCAACATCAAACTGTCTATATGCTAAGTTTTGATCGTGGTATCCAGAAGCGTCATGCCCATTCAAAGTGAGGGGGCATGTGCCCCCTCAGATTTTTGAGCCAAGTGGATTTTGAATGCAGCTTCCAAAAGACAAAAAATAGCTGATTAATATTTTCTATATTTAATACAATCACACCGGTGTGATTAGAACGTTCAGCACGTCATATCATCAGCTGCTAAATTCAAATCTGAGTTTGTTTGCTGGCTGGTGCTGAGCCAGATACAGACGCGTTTTTTCTGTAAGATATTAATTTCATAGTGTAAACAGCTTCAGTGATTTTAATGGGAGTTTTTGAGAGTGCTTGAACTAGATGTTCTTTGATAATGTAAATGTTCTTTGCTCTCTTTCTGTAGGCCTACAATGAAAGTGTTATGATTAGTAGCCTAAATGTTTTTATTCACATTAACTTTCAATGTTAAATTCACATTAAATATAAAGTCAGTCGTATTAAAAATATGTTATGGAATGACACCCATATCTGTTAATTAAGTAAACAGACAGGTTTTTATGCATAGTTAATAGATTACATTATTAGGTTACTTTGACCATCGCCCACTATAGATCAACATAATCTATAAAGGTGAGAATCAATATATTTAATTATATAGTTAATGCGTTTGGGAATGTTTCGAATAAACAGGAAAAAAAAAATAAAACACAAGTGCTGTTGTGGCTTCTGTGTGTCACATGACGACCTCCCTACCCAAAACCCCCTCCCCCTCAACTCGTGCCCCCTCAAAAATAATGAGTGCATGGTGGTATCCCAAACATTGTTTTCATAATGCGAGGCGCAACGTGATGTAAACAAACAACGCTTCATGCAATATCATTCATGTCGCATTTTATTGTTATGTCAGACCATTAAGACATATGCATTACATTGACTGGTTCACCATTCACCAAAGCGAATCTCGACGCAGCGTCTCGTTCCCTCGGGGAACCATGGTTACATACGTAACCTAGAGACGTTCACTAGTTGTATGTATCATATTTTATGTTCACCTGCGAATACAATTAGCTTTCCTGCTGTTAACAGGACGTAGTGTTTAACTAATCACCTATCTGAACAATCGGACCAGTGCTGCTTCCTCAATAAAGTTTATCATTCTCACGTGTTTTAAGCCTTGTCAGTTTAAATATTAAAGTGTTTTAAGCCATTCAAGCATGAGACAGCACAAAATAGATTTCATTGCGGTACTTACACGCTGTGATAGACTTTTTCAGAAAGATTTAAATGCGGTACTCAGGCGTTGTGATAGATCATTTCTGTTTGCGCCGGTAGCGCTGCACACGTACAAAAAACCACAGCTCGGCTCGGACAGCACGCGAGTAGGCTACCAAATTGAGCTTTCTTTCGCGCCTTCATCAGCAAATGCACACAAAAGCACGTAGGAATGACAGTCTTATCCACGCAAACGAGTATTGTTTCCAATCTGCACTTGACCCCAAACCAGCAGGTTCACGACTTCTTCAACCCCTAATACTGCTCGGTCTCATCGCCGTATCGGCTCAAATGCATAGGCAATTACACTTATTATGGACTCAACAGTGCTTTCAAGTTCGTCTTCCTCCATTTCAAAACAAGCATGTGTTCAAAATGTAAAGAAATGCTTATATTACTTAACTGGCCAATGGAGCGAACCAACCCCATGATGCCACACGCGGTGCAAAATGGCGGCGCCCT
Source organism: Sinocyclocheilus rhinocerous (assembly GCF_001515625.1). Lineage (NCBI taxonomy): Eukaryota > Metazoa > Chordata > Actinopteri > Cypriniformes > Cyprinidae > Sinocyclocheilus > Sinocyclocheilus rhinocerous. Next base: position 84,927 of record NW_015652220.1, on the reverse strand, counting down.
TGCTCCAAAAGATATAACAAATAAACCTTTTTTTCTTTAAAATCGTTACATTAATCATGTTTGTTATATATTTTTTTATTAAAATGGAAGTTTTGGTGTTTTAAATGTTTTCTAGGGGTGTAATGGTACACTTATTCGTACCGAAAATTGTACCGAACAAATACAGTGTCATTTTAACCACTGCACGTGCGGAACTTAATCCGTTTCAGTTCATAGCCGTGAATAAATCTTCACTATACATTATTACCATACATTACATTCTGTAATCGTAAGGTTTGTGTTTTGATCTTTTCGATAAGAAACAAAGTCTCATCCTTAAAATTATGTTATTTTATCAGGAAATTAAATCCATAAATACCATTTTGAAGCTCTTTGATGTGGCGTGACAGACCGCTGCAAGCGGAAACGCGGAGAGCGACGTCAGCAAATTTCCTTTGGCGCGGATCTGGATCATATCAACAGCTAAAGTGTGGCCCAGATTAGTTCGTGTTTGCCGGCCCAAAACTAGTCCACATCTTTTTAGCCAGAACTGAACCAAAACAGTGCCATAACCCAACCCAGAGTGAGCCAAATATCATCATCCCTTCCCTTTAATTCTCTTTTCTACTAGTTACAACCGGTTATAACGCGAAATAAACACGCTCATGTCATGTAATCTCAATCAGTTTTGCAACCGCGGAAAAATGTCAATAAAACAGCATTACCTTTACCGCAGGCAAGTCATTCAGTGTCCACAGCTTGTTGCTAGAAAAGTGCAATGTGCAAATGTGCAGATTATATGTTTGCATGCATTTTTTATTTTTTTTTGTGTTGGTTATTGTATTTAAAAATAAATAGAAATTTAATTTAATAGATTGGGCTCTGTTGTTAATTGCAGCCTTTAATATTTTAGTATTGTGCTCTAATAGGGCTCCCTATTGTATAGCATTAGCTAAGATAGATTTTTTTATCCTTAAGAAAATTGTAATTATAATTGAGTTTATTTAAAGGCAGAGCCATAAATTGTTCAGTAAACCACTGTTTATAAAAATTTTTTAAAAAGCAATTAAATGTTTTCTCCCCCTGCTGTACCAAAAATGTTTGAAACTGTGACTTCAAAACTGAGGTACAATTACACTACTAATGTTTTCATTAATTTTATGTATATTATTAAGTATTATGTCTAAAAATAGCCTGTTATTAAAGTAGTTAACATTTTCCTAATTTAAAAAGGCACCCATGTCTTGGGTGGTAGAAAAGAATGTGTGCAGTGCTGATTTACACTCCTTTATGTGCTTGTCTTGAAATAATATCTATGATACTAATTATGATATACTAATGTTCTTTTTTCTTTTATTTTTCCTGACAGACTGTGAGTGAGAAAGACTGGCGAGACTTACTAAAAGTATCAACTTATTTTATGTTCTGTATTGTAATTCTGTTATTAAAATTATACAATAAACATTTTTTAAAAATGAGTGTGAATCCATTTTTGTGTTTAAGATTGACTGTGTAATGGGTATTTTAAATAAAAAAAATAGGTGTGGTGTAAATATGGTTAAATAATGGCATTTGGTTTATCAGCCACATGTGGGCCACATAAGGGCCGTCAGCCCTTTACAGAACTCAGCCATATAAGAATACCATATAAAGTCCATATATCAGCCACATCTGTTTTTATTATTTGGCTCACTCTGGGTTGGGTTATGGCACTGTTTAGGTTCAGTTCTGGCTAAAAATATGTGGACCAGTTTTGGGCTGGCGAACACAAACTAATCTGGGCCACACTGCTGTTCATATGGGCCAGATCCGCGCAAAAGGAAATTTGCTGACTGGGTCATTAACGCCAGACAAGTAACGTGATTAAAACATCAGTAACCAAAAATAACTGTAAACACCAAACCGCAAGTATTATTCTGATTTCATTACATTTAGAGTAAGTGGCGAATAGTGGATATAACTACTGTATATAATGCATCTATTGACAGTATACATGTGTAATGTGGTGTTTTGGGTTGTGTTTCTTGTTCATGTTTTCATGTCTTTTATTTTGTAGTTTGATTCCTGCTGTTAGTGTCATGCTTCCCTTGCCTCATGTCTCTCTGGAAACTCAGCATCCTGAGGTAAAAATTCAAAATGGAAAGTTTTTATATTTAAAATACAGTTAGTTAGGCAACATCACACAACGTTTTCACCATTACGACTGTTTAATAGTTCTATAAACAGTTCAATAAGCAAATACAATAATATTAGGTCGCTTACATTTTAGGCGGAACACAGCGCACCTCACAGCAACCAGCCGATTCATTGCCGATTGATTCCGTGTTTTGAACGAATTGGTTGAGTCAAGTTTCATTAGCCCATGCATAAAAATCTGATGAATCTGCCGTTTGAACGAATTGTTTGAATGAACGACTCGATGACTCACTCGTTAAACACTCACTACTGGCGTTTTAATTTTGTTGAAAAGAATAATTTCCACCATAATTTCTTGTTTGTATATTCAAAAATACTTCAAATAATCTCATACTATCTCATCAATATTATTTAATGCAGTTGTATTTTTCAGTGTAAATTATTTAATTTGAAAACGTATAGATAATCACATTATTATAATTGAATTTATAGATCAAATGTAAGAATTTGAAATGAAAGTATTAATGAGGTTAGTGGGAAAATGCCCTCTGTAAAGGTAAAAAAAAAATGCCCTTGGATAAAATATATTAAAAAACACGCAGATTTATATGTCACAGCTGATGAGAATATTGCTTAAGAATAAATCATATTTGCAAAAAAACAACACACACACACACACACACACACACACACACACACACATATATATATATATATATATATATATACACGTGTGTGTGTGTGTGTAAGCTCGATACCATAGAGCCCCCCCACATAACAAATCCCAATTTAACCCCTGATCGTAATGCTCCACAAGTCACGGTTTGGCAAAGCTCTTTTCTTTTTAGAAGTTTTGAAAAGGATTATCTGGAGGTTGCTGAAACATCAGGCTGTGGAGAACCTTCAAAAATTCCCAGTCACCTCGAAATGTTCCTTGTGTGCTGTGTTTGAGTTTAGATTAACCTTCTGGTGCAGTGTTGTGGCCCACGGGATTTCCTGTCTGACTGAGAGGTTGATTTAATTTGAACACTGTGATGACTGTTTGTATTCCATTTCATCTTTGATATTGTTTATATGAGAAGTTGTTACTGTAAGGTTGGTGCAGTCTGAACGGTCGGCTCGATAGGTGTTATGACACCCACATCTAATTATAAAACACAATATTGTTCATTATTGATGAAGATGTGTTATGCTATTCATTTAAAGGTGCCTAGGGAACTTATACAGGAAAGAATAAGCATAATACATAAAAGAAAACATGCTACACTGAAAATCGTTGTCTCTTCAGTGGAATAACCTAACCTGAACTCTTTCAAATGCTGCTAGAAAGAAAATAGCTTCACTTTCTTGTGCTCATTATGTGTGAAACAGAGTACAAACAGGGTGGGTTACTACCCAAATAATGAGATTCTCTATATTGCCTCTCACTACAGTTCTTTAAACTCAAGGGGCAACTTACTTAGGGCCAAATCCTTCAAGCTTCAAGATACATATATTGCTGTAATAAGAAAACAGAGTCATTGGACTGATAAGGCGTGCAGAATAATACATTTAATGTTTCAGTTTGTAGATTGTTGACAGTCTTTCCCCCCACTATCTAAACTGAACTTGCAGCTGGTGTCCCTGCATTATTTTCAGCATATAAAGAATTAAAGCTGAAAAACTGTCTGTTTTCATATGAAAAATATGTTTTGCTTTGAAGAATTTTTGCCTTGCATAAATCACAGCTTTCTTTCAGAATGATTACAAAGAGTAATTTTGAATCTTGGCAGCTGTTTCTCTTTGCTTTTATTGATAAAACTGTGCCAGAATTTCTTTAGGTGCTTTTTTTCTTCAGCCCATCAAAAATAAAACTCAAGTGTTGAATTCAAGAAAGTTTTTCAGTCAACACACTGCAACTGTTTTTGCTGATACAGTATCTCACCATATGTGGTGTACTAGTACTCATAATTATTTTCTTGCTCGTACTGAGCAGTAATCTTTTAGCAGTGTTTCTAACCTCTCAGGTCACATCTTTTGCTGAACTTCACAAACAAATATTTTTTTAAAGCTGCAGTCTGTAACTTTTTTGTGCTCAAAATTTACAAAATAGAGAGAAGTAGCTCCGGCTACAATGTTTCTCCTCTATGCCCCGCCTTTCGGAAACGCATAGATTTTTACAAAGCTCATCGGTCTGAAAAAGCGAGGTGTGCTGTGATTGGCCACCTATCCAGTGCGTTGTGATTGGCCGAATTTTAGGTAGGTGTGGCTGATTCTTAACTTTTATAAAGAATATCTCTTTGGATTTTAGACTTCAGTCTTTGCAACTTTACAGATCTTCTTTATGCACCAAGAGCTTGTAACACTCCAAAGAGAAAGGAAAAATTGAAATCGCATCATATGACCCCTTTAATAACTTTAATATTAAAGGTGAAAACAATACCAATTTCATAATACAATATACCAGGGATTTCAGGTATTCATTCTCAAAAATTTGAATGAATGAATGTACAGAACAAAAAACTAAGCAAAACAAAACTAAACTAAACTAAAGACATTTTCACTTGTGTTCTCAGATGTTCGGACAACAATAACTGTCTGTTTATCCTCCAGTCACAATAAATTAAACTATTGTTTATAAGAAAGAAACACTGACACGATGCAATGCACCATCCTTATGGAGACGTATGAATCACACTGAATCCTGTATCAGTTGCATTTAATAAAGCAAGCGGGTATTTGTATTTGCAATATTTACTGTGTTGTGCTATGGGTATACAAAGTGTCTCTCTGCATCCATTACAGGCAGACTCATGCTGCTGGCACTCGTGATAAACAAACGTCCTGCTCAATAGGGAGAAAAAGATGTAAGAATGTAAGATGGATGTGCTCATAAACCGAGTTGTAAAGAAAATATTACCAAAATAATTCCATATGGGTGTGGTAAACCCATCACAAAGATGTATCTCCCTATTAGCCTGTATGAAACAAACATAGGATGACATTTGGAGAAGTCAGAGGTTTCAGCTTAGATCAAAATCCCAGGTTACACTTTATTTCGATAGCCCACTTTAGACATTCTATTAACTATAAGTAACTTTGTAACTACATGTCAACTACATGTCAACTAATTCTCATTAATTTGCAACTACATGTCTACTAACTCTCAGAGTAGACAGGGTAGGTTTAGGGTTAGTAGAATAAGTTGACAAAGAAAGTGTTAGAAGATATTAAGCAGACAGTCTACTAATACTCTACTAACTGCTAGTAGACATGTAGTTGCAAAGTTACTTACTGTTAATAGAATGTCTAAAGTGGACTATCGAAATAAAGTGTTACCAAATCCCATACTGATAAGTCTTCACATTGGACGTACCTATGTATAATATATTATATGGTCTCATAAATATAATATTATATAGCATGATCATAACCAAATATTCTACTTTTTAAATGGTCAATTATAACTCTTTAAGAAAAGATTTAAAACTTAATTAAAACTTCCAGAGTAGAAGAAAAAAACACTTTAGTTAACAAGGAATGCAAAGTATATAACACAAGTACAGTAATGAGGCTTGGCTCATTTAATCATAATGCAGAGTAAGTCAAGATAATACTTTAGCTACCATACAAAGACAATTATATTTTAGTTGATTGTTAAATACATAAATAAATAAATAAATAATGTGTTAGTTAAACTGCCCTAGAATGTCTAGGATGAAGATTATTAAACTTTTGATTTATTGAAATCATTATGCTAAAATTAATATATTAATGTACATGACCATTTTTCATTCTCCTTTTCACCCTTTTAATCTGAATGATATTATTTTTTTGCATCTAATAATTAATATGAAAATTCAGATCATACATGACTGAATCTGTAGTTCAACTAAAAATCAGGAAGTGCAAATAATATGCAGAAAAAAAGAAAATAAAGAAAGAAAAATATAGAGAGGACCTCTGCAGATCCTCACGATTGTGTGTCAAGGTCATTACCTCTCTTAAAATATTTATTTAGAATTTATTTTATTTAATAATTCAGAATATTTGTAATAAAAATGAAAAACATAATAAAAACTTACTTTTTCTTCCATGGTCAGACCACATTACATTTTTTCTTCATTTTAGTCATTAAATTAACTTTCCTTGAAAACAGTATACAACTTCTTCAGAACCAGAATTTGAAGAGTACATTTTAATGAACTTGGAATATCTGTCATTGAGCCATATGTATGTATAAAGTACTAGTGTATGTAATAACCAAGTGTATGTGTATTAGTGTAGCACTTACATAATATTGTGGGGGCAAATTTTGTCAGATTCAAAACTGGGAAGAAAAACCTTTTGCAACTTTTTATTTTTTATAGCCACATTCATCCAAAACGTGTGCTCCTGTGTTCAACATTAAAATGCAGAGAAAGTGGTTCCCCTTCAGGAACTCGAGCTGTATCGAGAAACACTTTGGGAATGCCCCTGCGTGACCGCGTTCTGAAGCATGTGTAAAATCAGTCCAATGGAGCAGCGAGACGTCACAAGCGGGGTGACGTGAGCAACCAGGAAGTATAAAAGCGCATCCAGCAGAGTGCAAGTTGGCTTCTGCTCTTCAGTAGCGCTGTATATGTGTCAGTCTTATTTACTGTTGTCTGTCAGTCCACAAGCAGAAATATGTCAAAATCCAAGTCTAAGTCTATGGCGAGCGAACGGCATTACCGACGTTGTGTTCCTCCCTGCACACAATATCCGGCAGCGGGGGATACACACGATCTGTGTGTTGTTTGTTTAGGAGCGGAGCATGCACGATCAGCTCTCGAGGGAGCTGATTGTCATGACTGCGAGTTGCTCTCACTGCGTGTGCTCCGCTCTCACCTGGCCATTTTGATGAGAGCGGCCAGGTTCGCGATCCCGCTGGCAGCGGTCCCGCAGTTGCCGAGGCGCAGCGTAGACTGTTGTCATGGGGATCGCAACTGGATTTAGCGGAGGGATCCAAGACGGGCTCGTCCTTTTCTCGGTCCTCACCCGCTAGATCCACGGCTCCCTCTCAGGGATCGGAAGCCTGCACTGCGGTTTCTTCCCCCCAGAGAGAGAGCCAGACACTTCATCTATCTTCCTCCGAGGAGGTGCATGTGATAAGTGTAGAGACAGAGGAGACTGTGGACTCTCCACCACAGTCCCTTGCGTATGAGGAGCTTGTGGAGGTTGTGACTCGTGCTGTAGCCAAGTTAAATATCGATTGGCCAGCCGAGAAGCAGGACGCTCGTCCCAAAAGTAAATTAGACGAGCATTTCCTGAGAGCCAGATCAAAGCCTTCAGGATGGGGCCTTCCGTTTTTTCCCCGATCTCCATTCCGAGGTGTCGAGATCATGGGAGAAACCGTATTTATCCCCTATCTACAGCCCCACAGTCTCGAACTATTCCAACATTGTGGGGTTGAATTAGAAGGGATATGGGGCGATGCCAATGGTGGAGCAGACGCTTACGAGTTATCTCTCCCCATCCTCGGCATCGTCCCTGAAGGCCCCGAAGCTTCCCACCAGGCCTGTTAAGCTTACATCTAGTCTGGTTGGGAAAGCTTATACGGCAGCAGGTCAGGCTCGCGCGTGCTTGCACACCATGGCGGTGTTACAAGCATACCAGGCTGACCTGCTCAGGGACCTGGATGACAGGGAGGAGGAGGAATCCGACATAGTAGCTGAACTGCATCGAACCACAGATTTGTTCCTCTGAGCCACCAAAGAAACGGCCAGAGATATCGGCCGTTCAATGGCAGCAATGGTGGCCACGGAGCGGCATCTGTGGTTGAATCTGTCCGATATGCAAGATAAAGACAGATTCTTCCTCCTAGATGCCCCGCTCTCACCCTCTGGCCTCTTTGGCGACGCAGTCAACACTGTCGTCGAGAGGTTTCAGGAGGCGAGGAAGCAAGCGGCGGCGTTCCAATGTTTCCTCCCTCGTCGTTCCCAGGCCCATGGGGCTGCTGTCAAGCTCCTCATAACGCCAGTCTAAAAAACAGAGCGTTGCAACCCGCATCCCTCCGCAGAAAGAACGGGGTCTTCTAGACCGAAAACGGATCTGCGGACCGTTATTTTGTCAAAGAAGACCTCGACTAAGCGGTCATGATGCCACCATCATCAGGTCCCTGAGGGCAGCCCCACCTGGGGAGAAAAGGATAACACCTCAATATACGGTGCCCGATCCTCCTCAGTGGCCTCACGGATATTTACTGATACCCCTGCCACCCTCTGTGCTTCAGGGCTCAGTGAGCTCCGAAGAGCGAATTTCCCAGCTGCTGCCCGGCGACGGTATGGCACGAGAGAGCTCGGCCCCTCAAGTGAGGGTGCTACAGCAGTCAGGTCAGTCGTTCCCTGCCGGTCATCCGCTTCAGGGCACCGAACTGGCTCCTCTAATGACACCAGAGGCCAGTCTCGAGAGGCTGGTTCCCTTAGTAGATTTTCTGGCAGCATGGAAACTTCTGCCTAATGTCTCAAAATGGGTCCTGCAGATTGTAGACAGAGGCTACAGAATCCAGTTCGGTTCTCGTCCGCCTCGTTTCAACGGGGTCATCCCCACACTAGTGGGCCCCGAGCAGGCTCTGGTAATGTGGATGCTGCTCTGGCTCCTCTGTGACTCCAGGGCATCCGCATACTCAATTACATTGATGATTGGTTGATACTAGCTCAATCGGAACAGATGGCGGCTCGGCATTGAGATGTCGTCCTCGCCTATATGAGAGAGCTGGGGTTAAGACTAAACGCCAAGAAAAGTGTGCTTTCTCCACTCCCTGGGTATCTCAATCAGGGGGCAGACATCCTGTCGAGGCAGGGGCTGAGGCCCGGGGGATGGAGACTCCACCCCGAGGTGGTGGAGCTCCTTTGGAAGGATTTTGGCCAGGCGGAAGTGGATCTATTTGCATCACAGGAAACGACACACTGTCCGCTCTGGTTCTCCCTCACGCAT
>NW_015652220.1:71538-74980 GCF_001515625.1 Sinocyclocheilus rhinocerous | reverse complement strand
GGCAGATATCCTGTCGAGACAGGGGCTGAGGCCCGGGGGATGGAGGCTCCACCCCGAGGTGGTGGAGCTCATTTGGAGGGAGTTTGGCCAGGCGGAAGTGGATCTATTTGCATCACAGGAAACGACACACTGTCCGCTCTGGTTCTCCCTCACGCATCCAGCTCCACTTGGGCTGGATGCAATGGTGCAGACGTGGCCGAGGCTTCGTCAGTACGCTTTTCCCCCGATCGTTCTGCTCCCGGGAGTTCTGGAGAGAGTACGCCGGGACGGGGTCCGTCTGCTGCTGGGTAGGCCCGTTCTAGCCGGCCCGAGTATGGTTTTCGGACCTGGTATCCCTCCTCAACGGCTCTCCGCTGGAAATTCCGATCAGGAGGGACCTCCTCTCTCAGGCTAGGGGCACCATCTTTCACCCCCGCCCGGAGTTGTGGAAGCGGCCCACACTGTCCGCTCTGGTTCTCCCTCACGCATCCAGCTCCACTGGGGCTGGATGCCATGGTGCAGACGTGGCAGAGGTTTCGTCTGTACGCTTTTCCCCCGATCGCTCTGCTCCCGGGAGTTCTGGAGAGGGTACGCCGGGATGGGGTCCGTCTGTTGCTAGTAGCCCCGTTCTGGCCGGCCCGAGTATGGTTCTCGGACCTGGTGTCCCTCCTCGACGGCTCTCCGCTGGAGATTCCGATCAGGAGGGACCTCCTCTCTCAGGCGGGGGGCGCCATTCTTCACCCCCGCCCGGAGTTATGGAAGCTGTGGGCATGGCCCCTGAGGGGGCACAGCTCCTAGCATCTGGTCTCTCAACTGAGGTTGTTGAGACTATACTCCAGTCCAGAGCTCCCACCACAAGGAAACAGTACACCTTGAAGTGGAAGCTTTTCACTTCCTGGTGCGGACAGCGACTGCAGGACCCAGCCAACTGCCCAATTGGCACAGTTCTGGAGTTTCTGCAGGAGCGATTCTCCACAGGGTTATCTCCCTCCACTCTGAAGGTATACATGGCGGCCTTAGCTGCTTACCACACCCTTCTGGGTGGTCAATCATTGGGAAGACACCCACTTGTCACTCGATTCCTCTGTGGCACCCTGAGGCTGAGGCTAGTACAGCGCACTAAGGTGCCCTCATGGGACCTGGCAGTGGTTCTGGAGGGCTTGTGCAATGCCCCCTTTGAACCCATAGAAGAAGTTCCAGTCAAGTTATCACGCTCAAGACTATTTTTCTCCTCACTATTTTCTCACTTAAAAGAATCGGGGATCTTCAGGCACTTTCTGTTTTGTGCCTGGAGATTGCTCCGGGCATGGTTAGGGCATTCCTTTACCCGAGGGCCGGGTACGTCCCTAAGCTGCCCACTTCTTCACCAGGGCCCATAGTACTTCAGGCATTCTGTCCTCCTCCGTACCAGGAAGTAGGCCAAGAAAGGCTTAATCTGCTCTGTCCAGTTCGAGCACTGGACGCTTACGCACACAGAGCTGCCCCGTGGCGTAAGGCAGACTTCGTGATGTGCTCAAGAGATACACACACAGGCAGGGACTTGTTAGTATGGAGCAGTGGGTATTCTCATTCCCAAAGCGTTTCTCGACACAGCTCGAGTTCCTGAAGGGCAACGTCCCTAGATTACGTATGTAACCATGGTTCCCGAGGGAACGAGACGCTGCGTCTCCTTGCCATACTCCCTATATCCCTGCAGGCGCTACTTCATCGAAGCTAACTTGCGCTCTGCCGGATGCGCTTTTATACTTCCTGATTGCTCACGTCACCCCGCTCGTGACGTCTCGCTGCTCCATTGGACTGATTTTAAACGTGCTTCAGAACGCGGTCACGCAGGGACGTCCCCAAAGCGTTTCTCGATGTAGCGTCTCGTTCCCTCGGGGAACCATGGTTACATACGTAACCTAGGGACGTTTGCTGTGATTAAATAAAACAGATAAATCTTTATAAAGACAAACAGATTCATTATCTTGCAGGGTGTAATGCTTTTAATCATAAATCTAGATGCATCTAGACAGTCAAACATGAATGCACGACTGCTCTCAGAGGTAATGCCAGCGCGTGGGGATGCTGATGCTATCTGGTGTCATGACTAATTGGTGACAGAATCATTAAAACAAAAAACTTGTTAGCGCTCGCCAAAGGCAGCTTATTACTGCCTTGCCATTTCCCACCCTTCAACCAGCTAGATACAAATCTGTAATCGATAAAAGACAAAGCGGTGGTTTTCAAGTCTCACAAGATCTAAATCTATTTCCCACACTTACCTTACTTGTCAGGTTTTTGCAATATACACATAATAGCACCTGATTAGGTGAGGGACATTAATTAATCTGATATGTTGGCATGGTATTACATTTTCTCAGTTTAGTGTGATATTGAATTGTAATGAGATGAGTTTCATTGCACCAGAAATAAAAAAAATAATTTAAAAAATCAATTAATTAAAAAAAAAGTAAGACATGACATGCATTGCTGTAACACTTCTGTCTGACAAATGATGCTTGTAAAAAAAATAATTAATAAAAAAAAAAGTAAGACATGACATGCATTGCTGTAACACTGCTGTCTGACAAATGATGCATGTAAAAAAAAAAAAGTAAAGAAAAAAAAAAAAATACAAACATAATGCAAAAATGCTATTTATATTTTCAAAAACTGCATACAATTGCATTTATTTAATGGAAAACAAAGAGTCCGGCTTACATGGCTAATATATACTGCCATGCTTGTATGATAAATTTTGAAGCCTAAAATAATATAGCTAGAAGTAAAAAGCTAAACATAGGCTATAAACTAACTACACTATGCAGTCACATGACTTCAGCATCACCACCATAAAGCTTCTGACAACAGTCCTTTCAGTCTGTATTTAAAAAAAAAAAAAAAATTTCCCTGAATACAATAGTTTGCAAGAGCATGCTTATGCCCATTACCCAATGAGACTGTGAAAGTGACTATTGAGTAGATGAGTTTACGTGTTCGATGTAATGACATTTAATGTCCCTGACAACTTTTAGTAATCACCTTTTTCAAGACACATAAAAGGTTAAGAAATCCATGAATGGAGTATTACTGATACATTTTGTCATAGAATAAATATATTGAGCTTGTGCTCACCACAGACACGGTTCTCAGGCATTTAACCAAAAACCCATTCAAAAAACTCATTGACTTCAGGATGATGGAACCGTAAGTGTTAAAAAACAAACTCGTGTCTGGCTGTTGACCTGCAAAATAACACCGTCCCTACAACATCTATTGCCAAGAGCAATGAGATGTACAGATATAGATGTCAAGATATGTATCAGATTGAAAACCACATTTGGAAGTGCCTCAGATACTAATAAAATATAATGCAAAATATGATTTCTTGGCATGTAAAAAATATTATTAGCAGTAAAATGTAAGTTAATTGTGCCCTCCTGTGGCACCTCCTGTGTGTGTGTGTGTGTGTGTGTGTGTG
>NW_015652220.1:69008-71466 GCF_001515625.1 Sinocyclocheilus rhinocerous | reverse complement strand
GAGTGAGAGTGTGTGTGTGTGTGTGTGTGTGTGTGTGTGTGTGTGATTTTGTAGCTACAAGTATGGACCAGTCAGTAGTTGCCAATCACAGATCAGATACTCTACTAACATTACCAATGATAATAGCACATCTTATCAAAATAGCCTTTCTGTGGTTCCCCTTGTCATTTAATGTGGAGATCAGGTATAGAGTAGCATGTCATCAGAAGGTTTAGATCCAGTACCTGTCTTCTACTGAAGCTGCTCCTCTGTTTTGTCAGTCAAAACAGACTGTGTCAGCTACTTAAGACATGATGGATGATCTCACACCATGATGATCAGCCAGTTAACTTGCCAATTTAGCAAGAGGAATATTCAGAAATTATGATTTAGAGTTTTGCGCATTTCTCTTTTAGGGCTCTGAAGTCTCATGCATTCACCGTGAGACACACGCATTTCAACCAGTTCACATGCTCACACGTCACACCTTGTATTTCTCACGCTGAGAAGTAAAGGACAACTTGTCCTGCTAATGGACAAGGCACAGGCATACGGAGGGAAGTTCATATCTGTCTCGAGTTTTACAGATTTAACCAGCCAACCAACCAGTCAGAATTTACTTAATTTACCTGATCCTGCTGCAAGCATGTTCGTTATCAAAGATAGTGAGAGCTGATGTTGGGGAATATAGCCAAATTCGTACTGTATGTGTACAGTATGTACACTGAGCACTGCTGTTCAGTTGGCTCTTTGGGGCTAATTTTTTTTTTTTTTATATATATATAAATTTGTATTTTTGAATTATATAAAACAATGTATTTTATTTGGATGAATTGTTCTGTCTTTTATCAGATTTACCAATTCTATTATTGCTGGTAAATTATGAACAATAGGTAAAATTGAACTGCTAACCAAAACTTGAGAGAATTGGGTGAGGCTGAGGGGCAGAGGGGCCGCTGCTGCAATATTTGAGTGGCTCCTCCCGAACAAATGTAATCTCACACCAAACTTTTTGTTTGAATCACTCTCACGATGTAAAGTTTGGTCTAATGAGGCTCTAGCACTGATTTGTGCAGACCACCCTGTGATAATGCGATTATAACTGATGCATATATAATATTTTGTTCAAACTGAGAATTGAGAGGAAGAGCAAACATCTTTTGTCCCATCGTGTTTCTATCCAGCACAGTTGACTGATGGCATCAACACACCACACACTGCGTCTCCTTGACTGTGCCTCCTGACAATTTAGCAGGGAAATTGTTTTTTGTCTGTACGTGAAGCATGTAGTCGCAAGTGAGATTGAGCTGAGCAAGGGAAAGCAAAAACAGGGATGAAGAAGTGCACAAATATTGTTATATTATTATTTTTCTTTTATTTATGGTTTCTCTTTTTTCATTTTCTTTTTTTTTTCTCAGAAAACACAGGTCTAGATGTCCTCTCTCACCCTGTAATTCACAGCCCAGCCACAAGATGTGGATGTTTTCTCTGAGCAGAAAAGAAAGACAGTGGCAACAAAATTAAAACACATAAAAATTTAGGAAATATGACAAACAGTGAGTCAAGCACTCATTTTATGATGTAAGAGAGACAGCAGTATATTTTGAGCGTATTGTATTGTCAGTGAAGACAAGAGCGCAGCACTCCATGATTGGCTGATCACACGGTCTGTGTGATAATGTCTCTTATGTTCACAACCATAATGCAAATAGGTCAGATAGAGTCAAAATGCTGAAAATGGACTAATTATTGAGTAATAACTGACCCACTCAGAGTTCAACTTTTTAGATAATGTCAGAGTCACAAGTCAAGTCAAGTCACCTTTATTTATATAGCGCTTTTAACAATACAGATTGTGTCAAAGCAACTGAACAGCATTAATTAGGAAAATAGTGTGTCAATAATGCAAAATGACAATAGTAAACACTAGTGGTGTAAAGAGTACTAAGAAATTGTGCTTTAGTAAAGTATTGCTACTTAAGGAATAATTTACTTGAGTACAAGTAAAAGTACTGAAAAGTAATATGATTCAAGTAAGAGTAAACACGTAGTTTGCTGAAAAACTACTCAAGTTACTGCGTTACAAAGTACTTTAATATTATTATTATTTTTATTTTTTTTACCCAAAATGAGACGATGTGAGCATTATGGAGCAGGGTAAACCCTAATCCTAACACTCATATACTTTAATGTCTGTTTCACAAGTGAGACCCAGGAAATCCCTTATATGGACAAATGCATCAGATATCACTACAGCTGAATAACATGCAGATAGAGATGCTTTGCCTGATGAAACGTGGAAGACAATAAACACACAATTGCAATGCAATGCTAATTGACATAGCTTGTATCACAGTATAGAATTTTATAAAAACAATATTTTCTGTCTCACTGTGATAAGAAGCAACATGGAACCACAGAAGCTAACTGTTTCAAACACGACTGATGTTATATAGTGATTTTGGAGCAAAACATGATA
>NW_015652220.1:59099-68561 GCF_001515625.1 Sinocyclocheilus rhinocerous | reverse complement strand
GCGCTTTTAACAATACAGATTGTGTCAAAGCAACTGAACAGCATTAATTAGGAAAATAGTGTGTCAATAATGCAAAATGACAATAGTAAACACTAGTGGTGTAAAGAGTACTAAGAAATTGTGCTTTAGTAAAGTATTGCTACTTAAGGAATAATTTACTTGAGTACAAGTAAAAGTACTGAAAAGTAATATGACTCAAGTAAGAGTAAAAAAGTAGTTTGCTGAAAAACTACTCAAGTTACTGCGTTACAAAGTACTTTAATATTATTATTATTTTTATTTTTTTTACCCAAAATGAGACGATGTGAGCATTATGGAGCAGGGTAAACCCTAATCATACTACCTATCCCTGTTGCCAGGAGCAACTGTTTTATAACTAATTTTAAAAAGTACATTCATGTAAGATGATATGGTTGTTTTTAAGAAGGGCAAAAGCAAAGAAGGGTAAGTGAAGGTTTGAGTCTTCTTGACTTGAATGGTTTAAAATCACATTGAAAGCGTAGTTTGTTATAATAACAAAGGTGGACTCCAGGTAATGACAATTTTAGGATTGGCTTATACAAACACATAATACGGCAGACTAGTTTCTATATTGTAATAAATGTTATGTCAATTAGCACTGCATTATTCCTATACTATATTTATTACCTGGAAATTACCTGACATTACCTTTTTTTAGCTACAGCCATGGCTGGATGCCTTTGTCCATATTAGGGATTTCCTGCACGTCATAAGTTATTATAGGCCTATATTACTTCTACTAGGCCGTTTTGGACTTTCTGCGCGAGAGCGCCTTCCGGCTTCGAGTATGAATGAAACATGCACTGCATGTTCACATCGTCTCGTTTTGGATATGAATAAATCGTCTGGTCATACATCTCATTGCTTTGCCCATGTGCGCACACATCTAAAGCACGCACACAGACAAAGTGATTTAAAATGCATCTTATTGACAGATAAATCATGGTTGATCTATCAGCCAGATGCACGTAAAAATGCATGTGCTCTTATTTCATTGTTGTTGTTAATGTTGAGATTATTTTAGCTTTGTACATTTAGTTTAACTTCACTGTTAAAGAGGGCAATTTTTACCATTCAACTGAACTGTGTGCATGTATTTTAGACACTTACATTGTTCTTGCTCCATCCATGCAATAATTCTATCAAAGTTTTCTATTTACTTATACTGCTGTGTGCTCTGGTAATATCAACGGTATGACCCATTTCAGGAGCTGACAAAATTATGATTTAAAATCAGAGTATAGCTCACATTCACTAAAATATTGAAACGCTAATGCTGATTCAAAACGACAACGCCGGTGATTGACAGTCAAAGCAAAGCACGGTTTGAACGGCCCGCCCCCGCAGCTGAACTGGAAGTTTTGATTGGTTTTGCACCCGAGTCCGATCTGTCTGTTATTGAAGCGCAGGGCTCCACCCCAGAAGTTTGAAAAGTGCCCGTCAAACGCCGGCTGGCTCGGTTTCTCCATCGGCGCTCATTTGTCCATTTTTTTTTTTTTGTACTTTTGGTGAAAAATAAATGTAGCGATGTTGAATACTTTAGTTTTATTTTACTCAAGTAAAAGTAAAAGTACCACAATTTAATTATACTCAAGAAAGTAGAAAAAAATGTAAAAATGTACTCAAGTACTGTAACGAAAGTATTTGTAATTAGTTACTTTCCACGTCTAGTAGACACTCAATTTTCAGTTAAAGTCAGTTCATCATTGAATTCAGTGATGTCATCATCTAGCTCAGTTCAGTTTAAATAGTGTCTGCGCAAGGAACTTCACTGCCGCGTCTGCGATCATCATGACACCGGCAGTGTTTACAGAGGATTTACTAATGATCTGAAATTAAAGACTATGAATAATAATAATGGTGTAGTTTTCTCCAGGTGTTTTGTTTCCTCCCACTATCCAAAGACATGCAGGCCAAGTGAATGTGCCAGTCGTACACTGCAAAAACACCAAATAATAAAATGTTGGAAGAGCAAAAATATCTATGTTGAACTATTTTTTTTTTCTTGGGCTTTTTCATGGGCTTTAACGTCCTACGTCATCTGCTGGACGCCACTCTCTCGTGAATGTGCATACGACAGTTAGCGGAAGCTAGATTAAGATTTATAAAGTTGTAAATATGGATATTTTTCTTACACAAATGCATCACATCGCTTCAGAAGGCCTTTATTAACCCCCCGGAGCCGTGTGGACTTCTTTTATAATGGATGGGTGCAATTTTTTGGACTTCAAATTTTGGGCTACCATCCACTCCCATTATAAAGCAAAGATTAGCCTGGACATTATTTAATATAACTCCGATTGTATTCGTCTGAAAGAAGAATGTCATATACACCTAGGATGGCTTGAGGGTGAGTAAATCATGGGGTAATTTTCATTTTTGGGTGAACTTTCCCTTTAACCCTTGTGCTGTTTGGGTCTGTGGGACCCGTTTTCACTGTTAATTAAAAGAAAAATGATAGGGCCTACTATTAATTATTTTTTCAAACTCAGACTCATTGGCCTTCGCTAATTTTCTGTGAAGAACTTGCATCAGAACAAATTTTCAATGACCACTCACTGTACACCCCCCCTACACATTTACATTACATACAGGATGTTCGGGTCCACTAGACCCGGGGGTAATAAAAGAGTGGAAAGTTAGGTCCTGTGTACCTTCACTCTCGGTTGTAGCACTTTAATTCATAAATGTGATCTAACAAAGGTAAAGGGCAAATTTTGACCATATATGCTGTTTATATTGCTTGTAATTGGGATGAAGTAAACATCTCCTGAGTATTTTAACATATCATTTTTGATTGTGTTCAATTAAAAATCCAAAACTGCAGCAGGTCCACCAGACCCACGAACACTGGCTGAGTAACAAAAATATGAACACCACACAAGGGTTAAGTACTGAGTTTGGTGACACTTTATTTTGATAGTCCACTTTAGACATTCTGCTAATAAGTAACCTTGCAACTACATGTCAACTTCTTTTACTAACCTTAACCCTAAACTACCCTAAACCTAACAGTCTACTAATACTCTAACGAGAATTAGATGACATGTAATTACAAATGAATGAGTTAGTTGATATGTAGTTACTTATAGTGAGTAGAATATCTAAAGTGGACTATCAAAATAAAGGGTTACATTAATTAATATTAATTATTAACATGTACTATAGGGTTAGATTTAGGGTTTTTGATTAGTTACATGTAATTATGCATAATTTACTGTTATTACTATGGTAAGTTTATTTAACATGTTTTACAGCCATGAATTTCAACTACATACAGTTATCGATGAATGTACAGACATGTTAGTAGATGAGCGTCTCCTGCTATAATATTTTGGGTGTTTAGTGAAGTAACGATACCTGAGATTGTATGTGCGTTGCTGTAACAGACCGTCCCAGTGTAAACAACTCAACTGAGTTTTGTTGTGTCACACCACATGAGCTGAGTCCAAAATTGCCCTCTATTCTGTATGTGGCTTTCACTATAAATTATGAATTATTAATGAGTGAACAAATGAGCCATTTGTGACACACAAACAGTGCATAACTGCATGTTTACAGTCATGTTTTATGCCTATAATAAGCCATATGGCATATTAGTCCCCTGCTTTGTAAAGTTAAGTATTATTTTTTAATTACAAACAATAAATCATAATAGCTTAATTATGAACCATACATTAATTATGAACAATATATAAATGATTGTAAATATATGTAAACATATTTCAAATATATATTAAAATACCTACACAGATTTCAGGTTTAAGCGTGTGGAAAAAGGCACGTCCAAAGTTATTTTTATTTTTTTTAAGGTGCTAATGAAAATCTAAGAAGATCAAAGAAAAGTAGTTTAACACAAGCTGTTTGTAATTCTACTCTGGCCCTGTTACTGAGGTTGATATTTGTTAAAGGCACAAAGTACACTTTTATTATCACTTTCTAACAAGCTTTGGACAAATTAGAATGTGATTCCCATTCATCAAGTATTGAAAGTCATTTTGATGCAATAAACAAGGAGAATTGCGAATCACAGGAAAATAAATTGCCTTTTGAGGCTCCCATTCAGGTAGCTAAATCTTCAAACATGTCTCATCAACTACAATGTGATCCAGAGATGAGACAGCCACCTTTTAAATCAGTTTATTAAGAACGCTGGTTGCTCTTTAGCTCCGAACAAAAGATCAAAAATGAGTTTTCTTTTGTCAAGGAGCTTAAAAAATCCAAAAGGCTGATCTTGTTTGCATTTTCTGGAGATTTGGGGAAGGCTTTTGAGGAATGAGACGGAGTGGCAATGCATGCAAGCTGTGGGCGGCTTTTTCCTTTTGTTGTTTGTGAATGTTAGAAGCCTTTTTAGGGTCAGTCATCATATTCACTCAAATTCTGCAGGGCGGAAATTCTGAAATAACATTCATCTTTGTTCATGATTGAGGGATTCTGCTTATTTTGATGGTGAGTAATCTTGTGTAATTGCTTTTCTAAGTTGAAGTGCCATCGTTTTACCATCATTTCTTTATTTAATGGAGAAGACTTTGATAAAATCAGTTCAAAGACTAAAATTTCGCAATAAAGATGATACCATTTCATCAAAATGCTTCAAGGCCTTTGCTTTTAATAAAAATGTATTTGTGATTTTACAGAAACCTAAACTGAGGGACACTGAGGTTTGCAAACTGAAATGGTGAGTTTTTCCAACTCTTTCCAATCCTGACTATAGTTCAGTCAGCACAAACTAATTTTGTCTTTCCCTGCCCTCTCACTGCAAGCTTCTCATTCATCGACCCATACCGCAATGTCAAGACTTATCGGGTGACATGAAGGTCATGGACACTAACAAAATTGCAAGCACATTAAGCTCTTTTTCATCATTTTTTTTTAAGCTCAGGGCAGTATTGACTTATTCTTACTCAATCAATCACAAGAGGCCTCCGTCAGACCCAGAAAGCTGCTTCACTACAACGTTTTAGAGAGGCAAATGAAACAGGATGACAACACTGAAATGTGTTTACATGAGAATCAATGTTCATATGTATATTAGGTCTGATGGAACGTGAGATCTTTGAGTTTGGAATGTAATTATCTTAATATATTGGAAGGAAATTATTCAAATTTTTTTTTTGGTAACACTTTATTTCGATAGTCCACTTTAGACATTGTATTAACAGCAAGTAACTTTGCAACTACATGTCAACTAGCAGTTAGTAGAGTATTAGTAGACTGTCTGCTTAATATCTTCTAACACTTTCTTTGTCAACATTCTACTAACCCTAAACCTACCCTAACAGTCTACTCTGAGAGTTAGTAGACATGTAGTTGCAAATTAATGAGAATTAGTTGACATGTAGTTGACATGTAGTTACAAAGTTACTTATAGTTAGTAGAATGTCTAAAGTGGACTATCGAAATAAAGTGCAACCTTTTTTTTTTTTCAGAATACTGCACTGATGGTCTGGCATGATAAAGGAATATAATAGTCTAATAATTTCTCCAGAAAATAGAAGAATCTTAATATCCTTCAGGTTTTTTTTTTTTCTTTTTCTTCTTCTTTCCATTCAGATGAGTAAAATAAATGCCCTGATATTAGTTTCCAGAAATTTTACAACCCCATCCCTGTAATGTCATCTGCTCTCAATGTTTTGTTTTTTGTTTGTTTGTGTTTTTGTCAATCTTACGTTTAACACCATTAAGTAGTTCACACAAAAATTTAACACTGTAATCATTTTTTCATAAATAACCAAGATAAGCATTTTGTCACATTTGGTATACTATTTTGAATGTACTACTATGATTTGGAATACATTCTAATGGAAAATGGGGAAAATGCAAAATTGTGATGCAATGAAATTATTATATATTTTTTTCCCCCTGCAAGTAACATATGTTTGTCTCAAAGATTAAAGGCACATTATAAGTGCACATGGCCAGTTCCTTATTTGGTTTCATCGATCACTCCACCACATACTTGGATTACCTAGGCAATTCCTGATATCTCCAACATGATTAATTAAAACTGTTCAATTAGCTTCTGTTCTTTCGTCGAGTCAGAGCCCAAGTGTACAGTGTCTGAAATAGAACACAGCCTAAGACTAAAAAGTGACCAGAGAGATAAAACTCTGCGTGCAGCAACTGGGTTCCAGAAGTAAAAAAAAAAATCACATTAATTTAAAAGTTTCAAACTGTGGAACATAAAATGCAGCCCTTGTTCCACCTATTTCTGGGTTTCTTGAGTTAATGTACTTTTATGATTTGTCATTTCTACCAGCTCTGCCTGCATTACTGCAATTGGGTTTGTTTTAATTAACTCCTTGGTTGAGATCCACTGTTATAAGAAACATCTGTGAAGAGAAAAAAAAATAGTGTAAAGGAACAAAAAAACAAAAAACAAAGAGCTTACAAGACTAATCATAACAAAAAAACCCTGTTACATTATGTTGTTATACAACTGCATCAAATTTAAGCAAATATTTTTGAGAACTATACAGTTAACATTCATCTTTCATATATTTTTCATGGTATTCATATATAATTCTGTGATGTTTGCCAAACAGAAGAACAAAGGACTTTCTCAGAACCACTGACTGTTCATTAAAAATTCATTTGGATGAGAGATGGATTACTGGAGCCAACATCAATGTGATACGAGAAAATACCTTGTATGATTAAACACTGTAATCATCTTTTTATTGGCTTCATTTCTATCAAACACCCAACAAGACAGAATAAATAAAGGATGGAAGAACACGAGTCTCATGTTTAGAATGCATTACTAGCAAACTGCTTACTGTGCAGGATATACTACATATTACTTAAAAAAAAAAAAACAGTGAAACTATGCAGAATGCAGCAATTAACTTTTTAAATTAACTCTAAGAAGAAAAGGTTCAAAAATGAACCTTTTGAGGTTCCTGGAGATTGCAACTGTGAGGGAACCTTAAAGGTTCATTTTTGAACATTTTTGAAAAGGTTCTAATTGAAACCTTCACTGAAAAGTGCATTAATGACCTTCATGGGTTCCATTTTGAACCTTGTTCTGTCACAATTCGCTACTGTGAGGAGCACGGAGCGAGGAATGAGGAGACATGGAGTAGACTTCAAACAAACAGACTTTAATTACCATAAATAGAACCAGGAACACACACGTAGCGGGGAAAGACTAACAATACCGGATGAAGAAACTAGGAACCAAACTCATATTAAATAGACTTGACTTGACGAGACACACCTGGGAGCAATAGACAATCAAACACATGGGAAAACTAGGTCAGGGCAGACACATGGAGAGGGAAAAACACACAGATAGAGTCCAGGGGTGTGACATGTTCTAGATTGCAATAACATTATTATTATCATTATTATTATTATTATTATTATTATATATTACTATCTTAAAGCTGGTGAGACAGTCTACCACCTCTCAGTTGATGTGGATGGGTGTGTATGCTCCACATTTCTCCTTCCTGAAGTCTGCTATGAGTTCTTTGGTTTTCTTAGTTTTGAGCAGCAGATTGTTATCAGTGCACCATGCAGCCAGGTGGTCCACCTCCTTCGTGTTACGTTAGCATGTTTTTCCCCACAGTACCTAAGTATAGTATGTATACTTCATGAGAAAACAGAATGCCAATAACAAAGAAACTACATTTGAACACTATCAACCACAAATAATATTGCAATATAGCCTAGGCATAATAAAAGTACAATTAATATACTCTGCACTTACTCAATATAATTTTGAACTGAACGACACTCGTGTGCCTTAGATGCCGATGATGCAGCCACAGTCCTTTAACGAAAATTGAAACAGTTACAAACATTTCAGCATCATTACTCCAGTCTTCAGTGTCGCATGTTCCTTCAGAAATCATTCTAATATTCTGATTTGCTGCTCAAAAACATTTATTATTATTACTACTACTGTTATTATTATTATTATTGTTGTTGAAAACAACTGAGTAGAATTTTTTCAGGTTTCTTTGATGAATGGAAAGTTCAGAAGAACAGCATTTATCTGAAATAGAAATATTTTGAAACATTATAAATGTCTTTATCTTAAAGCATCCTTGCTAAATAAAAGTTTTAATTTCTATAATTTCTTAACCCTCCCACCCCGACTATAATAAATACATACATAAATAAATAAATAAGTGAGCATTTTGATAGCGGTCACGAATCCGGTCTATAAACTTCCGTTCACTCACCACCAGAGGTCTCACACTACACAGACTGTTACACATCATCCTGGACTACATTTCCCATGCTCCATTGGACTAATCACAAGCTCACCTGAAACCAATCACACACAGCTGCTACCAATAACACACACTATATAAATCAGTCTCACACCACCATTCAAGGCTGAGTAATGTATAGCGTTTATCACTCTCCTAGTGACAGCTACTCTACGGTTTTCATAGTCTAGTCATAGTCTTGCCTTGCCTGTTTTCCTGCATTCTGATTCTTGCCTGTGTTTCTTGGATGAACCCTTGTCTAGCCGTTCGGACTCTGTTTGCACCTCGCCTGGACTATTGCTAATGTTTCTGGATTACCCCTTTTGTCAAGCCCTCTGGATAACGTTCGCTGTCGACTGACTCACGCCCGTTTTGGATTGCTCTTGTCTCGTCTGTGCCATACCTGTTTGCTGATGTTTTGACCCTGCCTGCTTATGACCATGTCTCTGAATAAAGCTATGCGTATGGATCTGCATGTCTCTCGTCTCGTTCGCTCCGTAACAGAATACTCAGCCCCACAAGGATCCAGCAGCTTTTCTACAGGACACTGGCCAGGTATGGACACCGCAAGACTGTTATTAGCTCTTGAGCAGGGCACACGATCACTCGAGAGCTATATTCAAGAGTATTTAGAGGTTGCTAATTATTCTGATTTGCCTGACTGTGTGCTCATAGATTTCTTTAGTGGGGGCATTAATCAGCCGCTCAAATCACGTTTAATCCGTGAGGGTCCCCGCTCATCTCTCAGTCAGTTTATGGACTATGCTTTGTTGACTGTTGGTTCATCGTTCACTGTGGGTGTTGCTGAGGAACGCGACCCCGCACTCACTTGTGTAATGGCGGCCACATTAGAGCACGCTCACAAAATGGCGGCAACAGCGGCGCCTGATCGCAAAATGGTGGACACAACAGCGCCCAGTTATGTCACAGCTGCCAATCCTGAATCAAATCAAGTCACAGTTGATCATCATGAGTCAAGTCAAGTCACAGTTGATCGTCATGAGTCAAGTCTAGTCACAGCTGATCTTCATGAGTCAAGTCAAGTCACAGTTGATCGTCATGAGTCAAGTCGAGTCAAAACTGATCTTCCTGAGTCAAGTCTAGTCATAGCTGATCTTCATGAGGCAAGTCAAGTCACAGTTGATCGTCATGAGTCAAGTCAAGTCACAGCTGATCTTCATGAGACAAGCCAAGTCACAGCTGATCTTCATGAGGCAAG
>NW_015652220.1:30030-59077 GCF_001515625.1 Sinocyclocheilus rhinocerous | reverse complement strand
TGATCATCATGAGTCAAGTCTAGTCACAGCTAATCTTCATGAGTCAAGTCAAGTCTCAGCTGATCTGCCAGAGCCTCGTCACGTCTCAGCTGTTCGTCCAGAGTCACGTCACAGCTGATCTTCTAGAGTCTCGCCACGTCTCAGCTGTTCATCCAGAGTCTTGTCACGTCACAGCAGTTTGTCCAGAGTCACGTCACATCACAGCTGATCTTCCATAATCTCATCACATATCAGCTGATCTTCCAGAGTCACGTCATGTCTCAGCTGTTCGTCCAGAGTCCCGTCACGTCTCAGCTATTCATCCAGAGTCACGTCACATCACAGCTGATCATCCAGAGTCATGTCACATCCTGTCTGTTACACCCAGATTATCAAGGTCAGTTCTTCAGTATCCCAGACTGCCGCTATGACCTCTCTGCCTCTCCTGTTCCGGCCAAGGAGGCTGCCTATGAACTCTCTGCCTGTCCTGTTCCGGCCAAGGAGGCCGTCTATGAACTCTCTGCCTGTCCTGTTCCGGCCAAGGAGGCCGTCTATGAACTCTCTGCCTGTCCTGTTCCGGCCAAGGAGGCCGTCTCTGAACTCTCTGCCTGTTCTGTTCTGGCTAAGGAGGCTGTCTGTGAACTCTTTGCCTGTCCTGTTCCGGCCAAGGAGGCTGTCTGTGAACCTGCTGCCTGTTCTGATCCAGCCGAGAAGGCCATCTCTGAACCCTTGTCCTGTTCTGAACCAGCCATGGGGGTTGATTGTGAACTGTCTGTCACAGGCAAAAACTCTACCTTTGAACCCTTAACCCTGCCTGTCATGAGCCCAGAAACTATTAATGCACCCCATGTCCTTCCCGTTAACCCTGTCACTGCCATAAAGATTATTCAGGAACTGTCTGCTTGTTCTGTTTCCCCAAGTGTGTCTAATTCTGAACTATCTGTCTTGCCAGTCTCAGTCAAGGAGTTAAATAATGAACGGTCTGTCCACACAGTGTCAACCCATGAATCTGTTCCCGAATTATCTGTCTGTCCACTAATTTCAAGTAATATGTCTGATTTTGAATCATCTGTCTGTCCAGTTTCAGTCACTGAAATGTCTACCAGTCCAGTTTCTCTTAATCCATCTAATTTTGCACAATCTGTCTGTCTGGTACCTACTAATGAGCCTGATGTTAAATCAACCTGTCTGTTCAGATCCCACTGACAATTCTGATGTCGTACTATCTGCCTGCCCAGTATCTGTTTATGAATTGTGTGTTAGTCCATTTTCAGTCAATACATCCAGTTTTGAACTGTCTGCCTGTCTGAGTTCTGCTCTTGAATCTAACTTTGTACTGTCAACCCACTCAGTTTCTGCCAATGCCCCCAACTATGAACTGTCTGCTCCGCCCTGGTGGGCTTCTGTCCAGTCTACTCCGCCCTGGTTGTCTTCTGCTCTGTCTGCTCCGGCCTGGTAGTCTTCTGCTCCTCCGTGGTAGTCTTCTGCTCCGTCTGCTCCGGCCTGGTGGTCTCCTGTCCTGCTCTGGTGGTCTTCTGCTCCGCCGTGGGGATCTTCAGACCCATCTGCTCAGCTGTGGTGGTCCTCAGCTCCACCTGGTCTGCCGGCTCCACCCTGGTTCTCTGCTCCGCCCTGGCTTCCTGCTTCACCGGTTCTGCCTTGGTGCTCTGCTCTGCCAACTCTGCCTCAGTTCCCAGTCTCTCCACTTCCACGACAGCTGCTACCAATAACACACACTATATAAATCAGTCTCACACCACCATTCAAGGCTGAGTAATGTATAGCGTTTATCACTCTCCTAGCGATAGCTACACTACGGAGCCAGTTTCTAGGTTTTCATAGTCTAGTCATAGTCTTGCCTTGCCTGTTTTCCCGTATTCTGATTCTTGCCTGTGTTTCTTGGATTAACCCTTGTCTAGCCGTTCGGACTCTGTTTGCACCTTGCCTGGACTATTGCTAATGTTTCTGGATTATCCCTCTTGTCAAGCCCTCTGGATAACGTTCGCTGTAGACTGACTCACGCCTGTTTTGGATTGCTCTTGTCTCGTCTGTGCCATACCTGTTTGCTGATGTTTTGACCCTGCCTGCTTCTGACCATGTCTCTGAATAAAGCTATGCGTATGGATCCGCATGTCTCTCATCTCGTTCGCTCCGTAACAATAGCATGATGATAGAAACTATATTATTACATTAGCAATCACTAATATTTCCCAAGTGATTTTATGTCATAGATGCACATACAGTAAAAAAATGACATTCTATATCTGAGAAACTAAACTATTATTGGTAAGCACGTTCGAATATATTTGCAGACAGGGTATTTCACAGTAATGATTGGTCTAAACATTCTTACACATTAGTTTCATATAGTGTAAACAATTACTTTTATATTTCGTTTATAGTATTGAACATAAAACCATCCTCACGCCGTACATTTATATGTAATGAAAGGTTGCCTATCATATTTCAAAATGTTGCACTCGATTTCACACATTTTAGTCTGGAATTATAGTTTGGGAAAAGTCCAACTAGTAAATGTGTTCAAGTTTATGTCACAACAACACATTAACTAATGCAAATTAAGAAACATTAATTACTCGGCGTGAAAGATTTCCTCTCAGCGTCTTCTTCCAAAAACGCAAAGTATCCGAGATGAACATGTTGCTGCTTTGTTTACGGTGATGTGGGCGTTTCGCGTGTCTCACGTGGAGATTTGTAATATCAATAGCGTGAGCAGCGCATGGGCGTGATCTAATTAGAGATAATGAGAACAGACAGGAAAAACTGGACCTGTCATTGGTTTCATACGGATTACTTTATCACAGAATATTTGTTTTCTGTAAGCTTTCTATAGATATATTTCTCATGTCTGTATGTAAAGTATTCGTTGAGTTTCAGTTCATTTTAGTGACGCGTTTCTAAAAATTGTTCGCAGAGACAGTGAGGACTGAGAGCGCACCCTGTTTGTTTTCTTTATTTTACAAAAGCACATTATTTTGTTGTTATTATGACTATACACAAATAAAAGTAGACCCTTTGCAGTTTAAAACGATACCTTATTCTTACGGTCAAAATTGACGGAGTATTTTTAGTTCTTTTCACGGTCATCAAGAAAATACGAGACAGACCGCACCGGTGCGGGCTTCGAAGGAAGTGACTGAATCTTGAGAAATAGTGATGCACCTAGTTAGCATGATAATCTTAATTCAAAAAGAAGACAAATTTGAACAAGGTCAAAGTATAGAATGGTAGAGAATTTCACAAAACCACAATGCTTCTTGAATGCACCGTGGTAAATCACTTTAGTTCCCTTTCAGTCGGACACGTCAACATGTCTGCGGGCTTCGAAGGAAGTGACTGAATCTTGAGAAATAGTGATGCACCTAGTTAGCATGATAATCTTAATTCAAAAAGAAGACAAATTTGAACAAGGTCAAAGTATAGAATGGTAGAGAATTTCACAAAACCACAATGCTTCTTGAATGCACAGTGGTAAATCACTTTAGTTCCCTTTCAGTCGGACACGTCAACATGTTGAAATTCTGACACTAGGGGGCACACTTGGAAGCCCAGACACTTCTGATATCATTGAGAAAATGCCAATGAAATTGAGAGTAAAATTTGCATAGCTGGCCACGACCCATATATCCATATTCAAATAGGCCAGCGAGGAATTTGCTCAATCATTCTATTATTCGGAGCCGATGCAGCTCTCATTCACCTCTCAATCTCCTTGTTGTTGGATCTATGGTACAAGCAAAAAAGAGCTTCACGGGTGGATTTGTGTATGTTTACAAAATGCCTTTCCATCTGTGCCCTTCTGGTTGCTGTTTGTACATCTCCCCCTCTGACAGGCATGATCGCTGTACTCAGTGTTTGGGCTGCTCCCATGCCGAAGCAGCTTTTGTGGATGGTTTATGTCCTTCATCTGAGGACATGGCTATCGCCATGTTGTGCTCGCAGCTCGAAAGCGGATGACTGTACTGAACCGGCACTTTCAGGTGCTTTGTGTCAGTCTGAGCCCAACGCTGAGATGGCAGCCGTGCTTACCCTGGCAGCAGAGAGCGCCAGGCTTGAGTGGACTCCTCTACCCTGTCCTGGGCTCTCTCGGTTGGTTATTTGAGACTGAGCGTGAAACTCTGCTGCGCTCCGCCCCAGTTCCTTTCTTCCCGGAAGTGCACGAGGAGCTGATGAAATCATGGAATGCACCTTTCTGCTGTAACAAGATACACCGGGCCCTCCGTTCTCACCAACCTTGACGGCGGTCCAGCGAAGGGATATACGGGGGTCCCCCGATGGAGAGAGCGATTGCAGTGCATTTTGCGTGCAAAACACCCCCACCTGGTGGGGCCATCTGAGACTCCTGTCCAGAGCAACTAAGTTACCACGTCCCTTGGGGGCGAGAACTTATACTGCTTCTGGACAACCTGTGTCCACTCTGCACGCCATGGCTGTCCTGTAGGTGTTTAGGCCAGGGTCTGCATGGGGGTGGTCCTGCTGTAGCCTGGACCGGTGGTTAAGCCCGACTAATGGCTAGTCCAGATGGACAGCACAGCAAAGGCAGCCACCAGAGCTGTAGTTGCTCCCGTCTTATGCCACAACTCACCTATCATCTCCTCCTGGAGCCAGAAGAAACTTAGGTTTCTGTAAACCACTCTAATTCTGGGTGACTTCATTCATGCAGCAGAATCGCTCTTGCGACAGGTCTCTCTCCAGGATGAGTGGAGGCTCCATCCTCAGACGGTCCAGCTGATTGGAGTGATTCAGTCAGGCACAGACACATCTGTTGCCTCACGGGATTCCTCCCTTTGCCCATTATGGTTCCATGGATGCACAGGCACACAGCTGGCCTGGGGGCCTACACAAATATGCGTCTTCCCCAGTGAGCCTCATTGCAAAGGCACGATTTGGCACCTGCGCCCAGATCTCTGAAATCCCCATACTCGGTCCCTTAACAGGACGTGGAGAGATTATAGGTATTTTACCTACAGTGGCGAACACTATCACTCAGGCTAGAGCCCCCTAACGTGGTGGTTATACAACCTGAAGTGGTGCATTTTTTTTGTGAAAAAGGCGTTCTTCCCAAGGGAAGGACCCGCAGAGATGTGGTATTGGATCAGTGCTGTCCTTGCTCCAAGAAGGCCTGAACAGACACCAATTTTGCATTTACACTCAAGGTGTACATGGTGAGCCACGGACTTGTGAGTGGCAGATCGGTGGGGAAGCACGATCTGGTTATTATGTTCTTATGAAGTGTGCAGAAGTTGAATCCTCCTAGATCGTGCCTCATCCTCTCTAGGGATCTCTCAGTGGCCTTACAGGAGAGATATATTGAGCCTTCCAGTCAGTTGAATTAGTGCCCTCTGTACGAAGATGGCTTCCTGACTACGCTCGCTGATAAGATGAAAAATCTAAGCCCTCTCCATTTATGAAACGTGCCTAGAATTCGAGCCTGCAAACTCTCACATTATTCTAAGACCCCGGCCTAGATGCATGCCGGAGATGCCACTACTACCCTTATGGACCAATTGGTGACCCTGCAAGCTATTCCTTTCAAGGAAGGAAATCCGGCCTGTCTCTGTTGTGCCTGATGCACATGAAGACTTGATGGCTGCTCTGTCAATTCTTCGTCAATTGTTGACTTGATTGCAAATGATTGCAAAGATACTATTTAGACTGAACTGAGCTGGATGATGACATCGCTGAATTCAATGATGAACTGCCTTTAACTGAAAAATTTGTGTTTACTATTGTCATTTTGCATTATTGACACACTATTTTCCTAATTAATGCTGTTCAGTTGCTTTGACACAATCTGTATTGTTAAAAGCGCTATATAAATAAAGGTGACTTGACTTGACTTGACGTAATGCGAGCCCTGTGCATCCATTACAGTGCACACAGCGTTACATAATGTTTGAAAAGCTCCTTGTCTGCCAGGAAGACAGAGGAAGGGGAACGTTGTCTCCAAACAGGAAATCTCCCACTAGACTGTGGATGAGATTTCCATGACTTTCCATGACTGACTCAATGACTCACGCCCACTGGGAGTGAGGGCATTCGACCAGGTGCATTGCTGCTACTTCAGCCATAGCCTCATTAGCAGACATGTTTAGAGCTGCAGCCTGGGCTACATCTATACATTCGCTAGGTTCCATGTCTGTGAGTGCAAGCCAGTTCATACTGGATTCAGGGTGACTAGTAAGGTGTAGACCTTGCACATAGCACCCTTCCCCTCTCTGAGGTGATAATCTATGCTCTTTAAGTCCAGCTCAGTTCCTTTTATGAAACCTGGACAGCCTTTCCATCATTCAAGCACTCTTGCGTTGCTGAGTTTGGCGGAGAAACTCAATGCAAGACCTCATTACTTGTAAGTATCCCTCGAGTGAACTCTCGTAATGGGTTGGTGCTCCATTTGTTGTGATTTCCTATGGTGGTCCCATATGCATATTAATCCACTGCTTGGTTCCTAATAAGGACTGTGTTTTCCCTAGACAGACAGCTGGTCTGTCGCCTAGTTCTGTGCTTGGTAGTTCTCCCCTTATGAGGAGCCCACTCAGAAACCTACCCTTTTAGTGAGTCCATAGGTTGTATCTCCAAATGTTACCTCCCTTTTGGGTAGGATGTGGTCTTCGTAGTGTTCTTTCCCCACTCTGGGAAACAAACGTTTCCCCAACGTTAACTACCAAGACTTTTCAGCCACTATTTTATTCTTATTTTCACATGAGAAAAGGCTCCAGTTGAGGTGACCTCTGCCTTATATGGCGGCTCTTCTGGATATTGAAGAGTGAGGTCATATGTCTTGGGCGTTTGAAGGTTACGAGGAGGAGAGGTGCATTTGGTTGTGACACTGGGCTTGTCAACATCTGCTCCTCATGGACTCGTAACGCAGTTCAGCAGCTGTGGAGTTTAGTATAGGGACTCCTAGTGTCAGAACGTCAACACAACGTTGAAGTGACCGACTGAAAGGGAATGTCTTGGTTATGTATAGTAACCCTATACGTATGGTAACCAGCTGCGCAAATTTTGCTCGCCAGTTTCATTGGCCTTTTCTCAATGATGTCAGAGGTGTCTGGGCTCCCAAGTACGACCCCTAGTCAAACTTTCCATAACTGATGTTATGGAAAGACAAAGGATCAGCAAATCTTAAAGACACATGCATAACTGTACAAACTGTAAATATTAAAATACAAGAACTCTGTATTATCCCCATTTGCATTGCTCACAACAATATTAAATTCAGCGCTAAGCACATTCAATTATTATTCAATATAATTACCTGAACTAAATACATGGATCCAACAAGATTATACCGGACAGTGCAATATTTCTCATACTGTTGGACTGCACTGCTGCACACATAACATAATACCCTAGGGGGCACATTGGGGAATGCAGCCTGCATGACTGGTGTCTGAAGCATGTGTGAAACAACGTCAATCTATTGGTCCACTTGGCCCATGATGTCATAGGCTGGGTGCCCGGAAGTATAAAAGGGCACCTGCTGAATATGTCATTCACTTAGCTGTCTGAAGGAGACGTAAACAGGCAGGCCGAGGCATGGCGAGGGGGCGCAGAGTCTCTTTCTCTCTCGGGGAACCATGGTTACATGCGTAACCCGAGACGTTCCCCTTCTAGGGAACTCCACGATGCACCCCCTACGGGGCACATTGTGGAAAGAAAATCTTATCATGCTGTGCCGAGGCGCATGCCTGTCCACCTGGTGGGAGAGCACCAAGGAAGCAACAGACATACACCAAGCCTTTCCTCAGAAAGGGGCCATGCCACTGACGCCACGGGCCACTCACACAACTTGGCAGAAATGGGGAACCCGAATGGATAAAGGGGAACATCTGACCCAAGTCAGCAACACAGCTATCCTCAGATGGTTATGCTATGTGAGCAATATTAACGTGGATAAACAAGACCAACGCAGAGGCTAACTAGAAAGCCTCTAGAGGAGCTCAAAGGTCGCTACTTAAATCTCGGTAAGGAGAAATAGCTGCTGAGCTAGAACAAAGCTATCCTCAGATAGCTATATCCTAAGGGTCTTATGAGGATTGTAGACCAAAATAACAATACACAGCTAGCCTAGATAGCCAGGCAAGACCTCCCTGCAGAGCTATCCAGACCACAGAGAGTGGGCTACCTGCTTACAACCCTAACAGGAGAGACAGCACTGTCTAGGCAGGGGCTCAAGGAGACCACTACTTAAAAACCTTAAGAAGGGGAGCAATCACAGAGCTAGCACATAGAAATCCCCAGATAGATATGTACTCAGGAAAGGGCTACCAGTAGGGGGACTGACTGAACTACCCAGACCACAGAGAGTGGGCTATCTGTTTAAACCCAAGAGGGGAGACAGCACTGTCTAGGTGAGGGCTCAAGAGGATGCTACTTAAACTCTAAGCAGGGGCCGAGCTAGCAGACAGCTATCCACAGATAGCTAGGCCCTAGGAAATGGGACCACTGCAATTGCCACCAGCAGTGGCTGTCTAATTAAATCCAAAAGGGAAGACAGCGCTGCTACCAAACAGCTATCCTCAGATAGCTATGGTCTGGAAAGGGTTAATTACAGCTACAAACACAGCCAGCCTCGGATGGCTGTATTTTAAGTAAACCCGTCCTGCCATAGCAGGGCTGGAATGTAACCATCCTCAGATGGCTAAAATATGCGGGTCCCCAAACTGGGTCAGTCCCACAGGCTAGCGAACCAATGTGTTATTGACCTGAAGCTCACAAGAGGGAGACTCAGACCATCAGTAAATGATTCGCTCAGAGCGAACACAAAACATCATTAGTCCGGAATCAGAGCATGATGTAAGCAGTGGCCAGTAACACAAGGAGGGGTGAGAAAGATGATTAGGAAGTACCAGCCTCTGGATGCGGAAGATGACCGTGCCTCTTGTCTAGCATGTTCCTGAGATCCTTTTTCCTTTGTTAGCGGTAGGCTTCCCTTGCCGACTCCTAGAGGGAGGAGAGGCGAAGTTAGCGACGCTAGACTTTTGATCTTGTCTATGAGCCTCAACTCTAGACCGATCATCCCCCTTCGAAGAAGATTAAGAGCGCAGATGAATGCATTTCCTGAAAGCAGCCGATTGCGTTTTCGCCTGACTAAACTTCTCCACAACTGCCTCGACTGAAGTGCCAAAAAGCCCAGTCGGTGAAAGTGGAGCGTCGAGGAGAAAGTCTTTTGCTTTCTTCCCGATGGCCGTGAGATTGATCCACAGATGTCTATCCGTAGCCACCATCGCTGCCATTGAATGCTCAATGGCAGCAGCAGTTTGCTTGGTGGCGCGGAGAGCCAAATCTGTGGTGTGGCGCAGCTCTTTGACCGCCTCAGGCAACAAACCTCTGCCCTTATCCAAATCATTAAGCAGGTCAGCCTGATAGGCTTGTAACAGCAGCATGGTGTGCAAAGCACCACCAGACTGACCTGCTGCCACATACGCCCTACCATTCAATCGCGAGGTGGTCTGAAGCGCTACTGACGGCAAGGCAGGAGTCTTTAAAGAGGATGACTCACCCTGCGAGAGATAGCTCGCAAACGTCTCTTCAACAGGGGGCATCCTCGCCTATCCGCGCTCGGCCACACCCTCAACATTAGCATAGTCAGCGTGCTGAAAGGGATGCAACCGAAAGGAATATGGTTTCCCCCAGGATTTAGATATCTCCGAGTGGAGATCTGGGAGAAACGGAAGACTCACGGGGATGGGATGATCAAGACCGGCCAAAAAGCACTCATCTAGTCGGCCACGAGCCGGCTTAGGCTTCTCACTTGCCCAAGCCAGGTGGAGCCGCTTAGTGGCGCGATCCATCACATCCAACATATCCCCATATGCGTGGCTGGGGGTGGTCGATGCTGACTCAGTGCTCGCACTTTCATCATCATCACCAACCACATCAACCTTTCCATCTTCGTCATTATGACTAGAAGAGCCCAGCAGCGTGCTATCAGGATCAGATGACTCCAATGAAAGAGTGTCTGGATCCCGTAGCATGCTAGAGCTCGCGGCAGAAGTTTTTGAAAGATCTATACCTTTCTCGAACTTCTCCACGAGCTCAACCTGCGATCCCCACGAGCTGAGTTTCCGCCGTGCCTCGGCAGCAACAGGACCCAAGCCATGAGGCGCAGACGCTTGCCCCTTTCCCCTGAAAAAAGAGACAAACGTGATCGGAGCTTTCGCATAGAGAATGATTCACAATGCACGCATTCGGAGCCCTCAAGCACCGAACATGCATACTCCTCCCCCAGGGACATAACGCACAAGTCGTGCATGTCCTCAGGTGTCAAATGCCTAGAACACAGAGGCACGCACTTCTTGAAATGTTCACCCAGGTTGACAGACATAGTAACACACTGCTCGCAACAGACTGCTCCTGAAGACAGCAAAGAGGATAACGTATTCAGCAGGTGCCCTTTTATACTTCCGGGCACCCCACCTATGACATCATGGGCCAGGAGGACCAATAGATTGGCGTTGTTTCACACGTGCTTCAGACACCAGTCATGCAGGCTGCATTCCCCAATGTGCTCCCTAGGGGGCGCAGTGTGGCGTTCCTTAGAAGGGGAACAGGGCATTTTAAAATTGATAAATTAGAGTAACTACTTGACATTTAAAATATACACTTGAAAGTATAATTTTAAGAACTAGGACTGCACTGTTATTTGTGTTATCGAGCTGAAGCTTTACACCAAATTAATGTTAACACATTCAGGTAACTGTTTTATGAGTTAAGTTATTTCAAAATCAATGCTTTTTGTTATAATCTGAGATGGCAGCCGTGCTTACCCGGGCAGCAGAGAGCGTCATGTTTGAGAGCGCCAGGCTTGAGTGGACTCCTTCACCTTGTCAAGTTAAGTCAAGTCACCTTTATTTATATAGTGCTTTTAACAATACAGATTGTGTCAAAGCAACTGTAAAGCATTAAATAGGAAAATAGTGTGTCAATAATGCAAAATGACAATAGTAAACACTCAATTTTCAGTTAAAGGCAGTTCATCATTGAATTCAGTGATGTCATCATCCAGCTTAGTTCAGTTTAAAGAGTATCTGTGCAATCAAGTCGACGATATCGCTGCAAATTACGTGTCCCCAACAGTTCAATTCCAGGCTGCAGCAAAGTCACATTGTGCAGAGTACTCAACTGGTTCCTGTGGTCTTGTCCTGGTGGCCATCTAGGAGACAAGGTCTTCACTGGGGATCTGTCTCTGGGGCTCATCTAGTTGTCCTGATCTCCGCTGACATTCAGGGCTGTAGAGGTCCTCTGTAGGTGCTGATACACCCTGTCCTGGGCTCTCTCAATTGGTTCTTTGAGACCAAGCGTGACACTCTGCTGAGCTCCACCCCAGTTCCTTTCTTCCCAGAAGTGCACGAGGAGCTGATAAAATCGTGGAAGGCACCTTTCTGCCATAAGATACACTGGCCCCTCCGTTCTCACCACCCTTGACAGTGGTCCAGAGAAGGGATATACGGGGGTCCCTCCGATGGAGAGAGTGATTGCAGTGCATTCTAATTTTTTTTTTTTTTTTTATCAAATTGGACCACTTGGTATATATATATATATATTCCCTTGCCAAGCAAGAGATTGTAAATTCCATACATTATTGTTTCTGGCCCTTAAGAATGAAGTTATCGCAGAACAATATTAGGTGTGGAAGAGAAGATTGCTGTTCGGTAAAGGGACAGTATTGTGAGTGCTCAGGGACCTGCTAACATTCTGAGTCTAGTTGTTTTTCTGAGCAACTGAGAGGGACGTGACAGTGATGACAGCAGCAAGGACAGTGGGATGTGTAAAAGAGATGGAGTGGTCATTGTAGCTTGTCATTATGTTCTTTTGGGTAATCAAGAAATATTCCAATCATACCAGTTATTGCTGCAGTGTCATTTATGAAGCATTCCTGCTAGCGTGTCAGCTGTTTCTTGCTCGACTTGGGACACAATTGCTTATGGCAACTTTAAAGATCAACACCAGCTGCTACTGAATTGCTAAGCTTACAGCATGCACTCCAAATGAAAGGGGGAAGAATTCCAAAGAATATGAGGTGGTCTTGGATGCATACTAATTCTAGTTGTTTTTCTGAGCAACTGAGAGGGACGTGACAGTGATGACAGCAGCAAGGACAGTGGGATGTGTAAAAGAGATGGAGTGGTCATTGTAGCTTGTCATTATGTTCTTTTGGGTAATCAAGAAATATTCCAATCATACCAGTTATTGCTGCAGTGTCATTTATGAAGCATTCCTGCTAGCGTGTCAGCTGTTTCTTGCTCGACTTGGGACACAATTGCTTATGGCAACTTTAAAGATCAACACCAGCTGCTACTGAATTGCTAAGCTTACAGCATGCACTCCAAATGAAAGGGGGAAGAATTCCAAAGAATATGAGGTGGTCTTGGATGCATACTAATGCTGCTTGAATAGAAAAAAAAAAAAAAACTCGGATATGCAAAAACTTAATGAAGAAAGGGAATTTTCATTTTGTAAAAAATAAATAAATAAATACATAAATTAAATACAATTCAAAATAACACCAGAGACACTCCCTGGAGTCCCAACGCAGTGATACTGCCTGACTTGGAATTCCTCAAACACTTCCAAACAGCAGCTGGGTCTGCATGATAAGGCTTCAGCCAATAACACAGAGAGAGAGAGAGAGAGAAGTAAAGAAGAACAAAGAGAGAAGTGAAATGAAGAAAGCTAGCAGAGCTGTGTGGCATGTGGGAATATCTTTGTGGTCATAATGGGAAGTTGAGCAATGTCATAGGGTGTATGATTTAAATTTGCCCAGTGGGAGGTTCGTTAAGGCAGAAGGATGGGGAAACTTGGAGCGCTGGGTCCACTGACCTCCTCATGTTGCACTGAGGGATGTGCCAGCTGTAGACTATTGGAGATGACCGGGTATTCTGATTGACCAAGTCCTGTCTCTTTTCTTTGACTCGACATGTTCAGTTATTAGGCTCTAGTATCCTACATATGACAAGTAGCTTGGAGAATGGATGGCTGGATTTTCAGATATAATGCATGATGTAATTTTGTCATTCATGTTTCAACATTCCATATAGGGATTAATTATTAAGGAAGCACAGATACACATTAATCAGTACATTACAGGACATAACAAACAGAGCAATTTCTCATACTGTACTTGCATGCATATAATATATATGGTCAGAAAGTATTTTCATTATGAATTGTAGCAAAGTTACATTCATTTGACTATTTCTTGTCTTTTCTTTTCTTTTCTTTTCTTGTGCAGATCTCATTAATTTTCAAATGTATACTTATACTGGTCACAGACTTTTTGTACCCCACGATATTAATTGCAACATTATGGTTGTATATTCTATTTGCTTCCATTATCTGGGGACTATTTAAGCAGTTTTTAAGCAATATACACTGCCGTTCAAACATCCTTGCTGAATAAGTTTTAATTTCTTTCAAAAAAAGAAAGAACAAAATTTTACTGACTCCAAACTTTTGAACTGTAGTGTATAATGTTAGACAAGATTTATATTTTAAATAAATGCTCTTCTTTTTAATTTTTCATTCATCAAAGAATCCTGAAACATTCCGTTCAAAAGTTTGGGATCAGTAAGACTTGTAATGTTTTTTAAATAAGTATCTTATGCTCATCATGGCTGCATTAATTTGATCAAAAATACAGAAAAAAAACGTAATCTTGCAAAATGTTATTACAATATAAAATAATGGTTTATATTTTAGAACGGATTGATTATTCAGCTGCGGGTGCCATCTTCTGGCGAGATGTGGGAATTCATTCGGGCGTGACTCTCACGGTGCATTATGGGCATTCTCTAGCCGTTGAGCGTGCACCAGTTGTACACTCGTTTTTGCAGTGCATTGTGGGATTGAATGAGTGCACTCGAGAACGTCCACTATGGTTTCGGACACCACTAAAAATGGCTGTTCCCTCAAATAGTGCCCTATTTAAAGGTATAGGGGGCGATTTCGGACACAGCCAAAGTATCACATATTCCAAAAAAAATATTAAGCAGCACAACAGTTTCCAGCACTGATAATAAATCAGCATATTAGAATGGATCATGTGACACTGAAGACTGGAGTAATGATGCTGAAAATTCAGCTTTGCATAACAGGAATAAATTAGATTTGAATGTATATTAAAATAGAAAAACTTTATTTTACATCATAATAATATTTCACAATATTACATTTTTTTTCCCCTGTATTTTTGATCAAATAAATGCAGCCTTGATGAGCATAAGAAACTCCTGTAAAAAACATTAAAAACCGTTCTGATCCCAAACTTTTGATCGGTAGTTTAAGTATGCAAGGATCTGCTATATTTTGAATAGTTATGGCTAAATGGCACAAGTAAATAATTGGAGTGATTCATTTCCCACAAGCTATCTCCTTTTTCCTGAATCCTGGAATTCCCCAGGGATTTAATTCGGAAGCTTTGTTGTTTTCCAGTCAGATGCAGTTCTGGGGGTGTATTACAGAAAGATGCTAACTTTAAAATCTTATCTTATCTGTTTGGTAACCTTGGTAATTTCAGTTAGCACCACATTTAGGACAAAACCTATCACAGAACAGCGTTTCCTAAGTGTGCTATCTTATCCTAACTACAGATAGGAAGGGGGTATTACAGAAACCTCCTAACTTGACAAAAAATCATAAAAACTGTCTTAACTTTAGGACAACCCCACAGCTGTCCTAACTTCAAAATTATTTGAAAGCTAATGGAAAAACCGCTTACAATTGCACTGTCCAAAAATGGTATTACATATAATTGTATTACAGAAAGATCCTAACTTTAAAATCTTATCTTATCTGTTTGGTAACCATGGTAATTTCAGTTAGGACCACATTTAGCACAGATAGCTGAAATAAAAATTGTCGCTGTCCAACAATGGTATTACATTTATTAATAATTGAAAATGAAGAACGGAGATGTTTAATGGTAGAAAGACTCTTGGAGGACCCTGAAGATGTGTTACATTTTGATGACAAAACACTTATAAGTAATTACAGACTGCCGCGCAACATGATATTACAGTTAGCACAGGAACTGCAACCAGCATTACAGAGACCAACAAAGCGTCATGGAGCATTACCGGTTATAGTGCAAGTGACTAATGCCTTACGTTTTTTTTGCAAAAGGCGATTTTCAAAGTGAAGTATCTTCTATTATTTTGTTTACCTCATCAGCAGCTCGCACAGTGTTGGTTTCTTGGAAACAGACCTGAGAGTGGATTGTTGAGCTTGATAATGCAATTTAAGATTTCCTAACTAGAGATAAGATACAATTTTGTAAGATAGGATAAGAATCCCAAATCAAGTTAAGATTTGCCTTTGTAATTCGAATTTCTGAAAAATCCTAATTTAACATACATCTTAAGTTAAGACCTAAGATAAGAAACTTTCTGTAATACTCTCCCTGATTCTTCCACCATAAAAGTTCTAATCTAATTCATTAGACAACATGACAATTGCATCATATTTAGTCTTACCTTCAAATTCTTGTTTGACCTAGAAGATTCCTTCAGCACTGAAGGAATTGTCACTGCAGGTAGGCATACCATACATTCCTTCCCCTTTTAACAATAAAATAATTCCCCAGTCTTCACAGGGCATGTGCACAGTCTGAACGCTGGTGAAAAGTCACAGCTGCAATTCACGTTTAGCAGTGGAGAGTGTCATGAGCATTACTGCAGCACCATATGGAGCTCAAATACTCTCATTACACAAATACACTAAATCTAACTTTTTGGTCTCTCTGTATCTATGAGTAATGTCCTGGCAATATTGCTTGATTTTATTTGTTTGCGTGTGTGTTTGTAGGTAATCATACGACATTTGTTGAGTTCCACACACAAAAAGCTTTCCTTTTAACATTGTAGAAATACCAACATGCACAAACAAAACAGCCTGCAGTAGTTACTCAGGCTGACATACAATTGCAAAATAATGAGTTATCTTTCATAGGTTCACTCGATGTTGCACAGCTATCTTACGCTATTGGAACACTCTCCAGGTATGATGAATCCTGTATAGATAAGCACCAATTTATTGGCAGATTACACTAACGCCACCCT
Organism: Sinocyclocheilus rhinocerous; assembly: GCF_001515625.1. NCBI lineage: Eukaryota > Metazoa > Chordata > Actinopteri > Cypriniformes > Cyprinidae > Sinocyclocheilus > Sinocyclocheilus rhinocerous. The sequence continues at coordinate 43,016 of NW_015652220.1, read as the reverse complement.
TTGAGCCACCACGTCATCTGCGTCTCACAAGAATGTCTACACCACCAATTCTCAGATTTCTATTCTTCAAAAAGACTATCAGAGCCTGTGCCTATATTTGTGTGATTTGTAGCTATCGTGTTTGTGCGACCAGCACTGGAGTGGATATTTATGTCCTCAATGTGGAACACAATGTTTAGGATGTGTGTGCTTCCACGTTCTCGTTTATTATGAGTGAGGACACTCACTGGAAATGCTTGGGCTTTCGCCATATGGAAGCCAAACTTCCCCTCATAGTATTCAAGTTCACTCTACTAGGGATGTTGCTTCATCGCAGGCATTATCTAAAGGTATGCCACTGAATGATATTTGTGTTGCAGCAGGCAGGGACTCTCCACACACGTTTATCAAATTGTATCAGATTTTATCTGTTAAACAGCAGTCGATTCATATGCTTGTGTCAGGCTATGCAAGCGTACAGACTGATAAATGGCACTTACTCAGTGGTATTGTGCTATATTATAATGTTCAACAAAAACATAACAAAAATAACACAAATCTAGCAGGCAAAAGCAGCTCTGTGAGAAATATTTATAGCATGTTCTCAAGACAGCAGATGTGCTCAACTTCATCGAGCAATGTGAGAACTTCTCGTAGATCAGGCCACACCCCAGTGTTGAGCTCATCAGAACATTAAGCACAGTCCTGAAGGGACCTACTCTGAGCTGGTGGAAAGCAGAGAAGGCCAAGGTAATGGATTGAAAATCTTTTAAAAAGCCATTTATGGCTGCTTTTCTTTCAGATGATTACCTCTTAAGAAGTAGAGGAGAAGCTAAGGACGTTGGTCCAGCAGCCATGACAATGCCTGAGGGACTTATGACAACCGAGCCCTCTGTTTGAAGTGGAAACCTGAGATCTCAGAGGAGGAATTGGTGAACCGCATCCTGTACAACATCAACCCCAGTGTTGTCTGTGGGGGATAGTAACCACCCCGTGTCAGTGATGGAAAAAGACTGTATGGGAGCCAAGGATTACTGTCAAAAAGTCAGCACTCAGAGCAGGAAAGAAAAGACCAAGAAATCTGCAGTGCATATCATCAAAAACAAAAACAAAAAAAACCTGGCTGTAGGAACCCTAGTTCAACCCCATCCAGGGACAACTCTCCTCGTCGTGCCTATAAAGGTAAATGCAAAGAAGTGAAGATGGTACTAGACACGAAAAGTACTTACATATTAATGCAAGATAATTTGTGGAGACAAGTAGAAGGTGAGATTCCATCAATCATTATTTCTTCCCATCAGAGATTTATTACGGAAGATGGAACCATTCAACAGTCCAGAGACCTGCAAAAGATTTGATTTCAGTGGCATGACCAAGAGTGTAGTGTGGATACATATATCCTGAAGAACAGTCACCTCTCCATCTACAGCACCCATGGGAGCTATGTTGGACATGGGAAAAGGCAATTATGTTCTTAGATCCTAAAAAAAGGATACAGCTATTATCCATTTCTACCTTCGCTAACTCCTGCATGAATGACTACCCCTTCTGATCAAGCTCATACAGCTGCAAATCTGAATCTATAATATGCCTTACCACCAACTGGCAAACTTTCAGAGTTCACGCAATGGGACTCTGACAATCAGGAAGAGTTGCTGAAGTTGATCTCCACCTGGCCACAAACCAACTCAAATACCCTGGGTAAAACAACAGTCGTACAGCACAAGATCACATTAACTTACGACATACTGTTAAAATCCACAGCATACAGAGTTTCTCCTCTTAAAAAGCAGATCATCTAGGAGCAAGTAGATCAGATGCTCTGAGACAACATCATCCTTCTCACCTTAGTCTTCGCCTGTGGTCCTGTTCCCCAAACCTGATGGTACATACATACATACACAAAACATACAGGTTTTGTGTGTGAGCTTATTCCTCTCAGCGCGTCTTCTTGAGGAAAATTCTGTCTTATTCCTTACAGCGCGTCTTCTTCCAGAAACGAACAGTAGCCAAGATGAACTTGAGGAAAAGTCTTGCTGCTTTGTTTGCTGTGATGTGGGCGTTTACATGCCGCGCGTCTCACGTGGACTATTGTAATATCAAAAGCGCGATTGGCCCGTGGGCATGGTCACATTAGAGATAATGAAGGCAGATGGGCAAGACTTGACATTGCGTTGGTTTCATACTGATTACTTTGTCACATAATATGTGTTTTCGACATGACTTACTTTGTTTAAAAGTAGACATGTCAAGCTTTCTATATATATCTCTCTCATATATGTGTGTTAAATATTCGCTGAGTTTCATTTTATTTTAGTGACGTGTTTCAAACAGATATGTGCGGAGAATGAGATGGCTAAAAGCACAATCTGTTTATTTTCTTTATTTACAAAAAAGCACAATGTTTTGTTGATATTGTGAGTGTACACAAATAAAAGTAGACCCTTTACAGATTTAAATGCTGTATTACTCTTATATGTACAATCAAGTATCGGCTAATTTATACGGAGCATTTTAAGTTATTTTCGCTGTTATCATTAAAATCTGCAAGTTGACCCCAGGAGGTTAAAGGAAGCAAACAGCGAGACTGTACCCAACACTTACCCAATGCTGCTGATTCATGACATCTTAGAATCCCTGGAAGGTGCCTCCTGGTTTAGTTCATTGGGTCTGCAGTCCGGGTATACTGGCAGGTGGAGATGGAGGAACTGAGTAGAGAGAAGACTGCCTTTATCACCACCAAGGGACTATTTCAGTTCATGTCTATGCCATATGGACTCAGAAATGCTGCATCCACCTTCCAGCGTCTGATGGAAAGAGTCCTGGCAAACTTGATGGGAAAAATCTGCTTCATATATATTGATGACATAATTATCTATTCAAATTCATTAGAAGAACACAGGCAACATGTCAGCACTGTTCTCCATAAACTGACCCAAGCCAACCTGACGCTGAACATGAAAAACTGCGACTTCTTCAAGTGACAGCTCAGGTTCCTTGGCCATATAGTCTCAGTAGTCTCAATAGTCTCAGGAGTGTGGAGATGCACAGAGAGAAGACCTGGGCCGTTGCAGAATTCACCCCTCACCACAAGATCTCAAAGCCCTGCAGCAATTTTTGGGCCTGAGAGCAATTGATGGATTGATAGGACTGAGCACCATTCTCACTCAACACTCAGAGGAAGGAGAAAAGGTGGTGTCTTATGCATCACGGACCTTAACAGGATCAGAAATTAATTATAGTTCTTCTGAGAAGGAATGTCTAGCTGTGGTTTGGGCTGTTGAAAAGTGGAGGCATTACCTGGTAAGAAGGCAATTTGATGTCTTCACTGACCAGGATGTACTCAGATGGGCCTTCAACTGCCCCAAAACGTCCTCACGCCTAACCTGCTGGACCCTCTGACGGTAACAGTTCAACTTTTAGGTCCATCAAAGGAAAGGCTGCCTCAACAGCAGCCTATTTGTCCCAGTCATATGAGTGGCCTTCTGCTGACATGGCAGCATTTGTCTACCTTACCTCACTTTCACCAAGCACAAAGTTTGTACAATACCATCACTCACCTGCAATCTGGCATCAAACCTTGGTTGAAGACCACCAAGGGGTGTGGTAAACTAAAGAGAGAGATATCAGTTAGTAGTACCACAGTCTTTAACAACTAACTTCATGCATTATTACCATGATAATCCCCTAGGAGGCCATCTGGGACAATTAAAATCACTGCTGAAAATCCTAGAGGTTGCATAGTGGCTGTCCGCCAGGTTAGATGTTTGGCAATATGTCAAAGGGACCATTTCCTAGCAGTAAAAAAAAAAAAACACCGGAACACTTACCTCCTTGTCATTGTCCATTATTTCACTAAGTGGGTGGAAACGTACCCACTTAGAGATGGCAAGACCCAGAAAAGATATTTACCCGATGGGGGGTGCCCAAATACCTGGTGTCCAATAGGGTTCTCCAATTTACCTCCAGCATTCTGGGTGAGCTGTGTAAGACATGGGATTGTTCCAAAAATCTGATTTTTATTAAAATCACTGGACTATAAAAAGCTTAACAAGATGTTTCGGTGTCTATCCAAACACCTTCATCAGTTGTAAAACAAGAAGTAACTCTGGCAAATATATCCACAAAAGTCACATGATCAACAGACCTATAGAGGTCATATGACTACTAGAATAAATGTGTAACACATGCCAAAGTAGATGGTGTTACAGTTCATGATGGTGCCCCTCCCACTCTCCGAACGGAGCACCCCGATCTCTCCTTGCAGCGTTTTAACATTAAAGACAGTTAAAAAATATAAATTATTTATACATAAAATTATAAGAACTCCACCTTTACATGAATCGCTTCCTTTACGCCTCTTTCAAACCACCTCTCTTCTCTATCCAGAATTCTCACCTCGTGGTCATGAAAATTGTGTTTCTTTTGTTGTAGATGCAAGAAGACTGCCGAATCCTGCCCAGAAGAATTTGCACATCTATGCTGAGCCATGCATCGATAAACTGGCTGTTTTGTTTCTCCTATGTATAAATCCTCACAATCCTCACTACACTTAACAGCATATACAACATTACTTCTTTGATGTTTGGGAATCTGGTCCTTAGGATGGATTAACGTTGTCTCAAAGTAGTCATTGGTTTGAAATACACAGGAATCTTATGCTTGGAGAAAACCCTTCTGAACTTCTCAGACACATAAGGAATAACAACAAGTTTTTTTTCGGAAATTATGTCTCCTTTGTTCTAACTGTTTCACCTCCCTTTTTCGTTTTGTATGAGTTTTGATAAATGTCCAATTTGGTGTCGTATGATGTTACATCATTGTTTACATGTGTGCCGACAGCCCAGGTGATTGAAATCGTAAAGGAGAGGTTGAGTCAGGATCACACACTGGGTGAGAGAACACCACTGAGTCCGGAATTGTGTTTAAACACAACATATTTCAAGTACAAAGATGAGTTTTATCGACAGAAGCATGGATGTGCGATGGGTTCCCCAGTGTCACCTATAGTGGCTTATCTGTAAATGGAGGAAGTGGAAAGAAAAGCTTTGGACACGTATAGTGGGGATGTTCCAAGCCACTGGTTCAGATATGTGGACGATACATGGGTGAAGATTAAGAGAAGGGAGATCGATTTCTTCTCTGAGCACATTAATTCAGTGGATATAAATATCAAATTCACCAAAGAGGAGATGTCGGACAACAAACTTCCTTTCTTGGATTGTGCTATAAGAGTGGGTGAAGACAGGAGATTACAAGTGGAAGTGTACCGTAAACCCACTCACACGGACCAGAATCTTCTGTTTGATTAACACCACCCATTAGAACAAAAACTGGGTGTGATTCGTACCTTGCAACATCGAGCGGAGAGTATACCCACGTTTCCAGAGGCCAGAGAACAAGAGAATAATCACATCAAACAAAAATTAAAGAAATGTGGTTACCCAAATTGGACATTTATCAAAACTCATACAAAACGAAAATGGGAGGTGAAACAGTTAGAACAAAGGAGACATAATTTCTTATTGTTATTCCTTATGTGGCTGGAGTATCTGAGAAGTTCAGAAGGGTTTTCTCCAAGCATAAGATTCCTGTGTATTTCAAACCAATGACTACTTTGAGACAATGTTTGGTCCATCCTAAGGACCTGATTCCCAAACATCACAGAAGTAATGTTATATATGCTGTTAAGTGTAGTGAGGATTGTGAGAATTTATACATAGGAGAAACAAAACAGCCACTTTATCAACGCATGGCTCAGCATAGACGTGCAAATTCTTCTGGGCAGGATTTGGCAGTTTTCTTGCATCTACAACAAAAGAAACACAATTTTCACGACCACGAGGTGAGAATTCTGGATAGAGAAGAGAGGTGGTTTGAAAGAGGCGTAAAGGAAGCGATTCATGTAAAGGTGGAGTTCTTATAATTTTATGTATAAATAATTTATATTTTTTAACTGTCTTTAATTTTAAATCAATTTTTAAATCATTTTCAAAGTTTTTAAATTCCTTGTTTTATTTTTGTGATTATTTTTTATGATTATTTTACTTTCTTTTAAGTGAAGCACTTTGAATTACCATGGTGCACGAAATGTGCTATATAATTAAGCTTTCCTTGCCTTGCCAATGACATCAGCGATGAATCTACAGCCAATGAAAGAGCAAGATACAGGGCAAGGGAAAGTTCAGTGGGAGGAGTCATAATAGACCTGCAGCAGAACATCAGCAAGCAACAATTCTCTCCTTCATATTTGTCTTTGTTTATTTATTTATTTATTTTTCACTGCAAATCAGTGTACAGACAACTTGGATTGCAAGCTTTTTTGGCTACTGTTTTTTGACAAGAATAAATCCATTACGTTACGTTATTTCCCGTATGAATTTTTGTGTGTGTCTAGTTATGAAAAAGTAGTTTTTAGACAAGGCAGAGTTGTCTGCAATTCTTTCTATTGAAAAGTTGTGTAATGTGTGATCCCCTGTTGCTGATCCATTGTGTAGTGTGCACACAACAGCAACTAGATGCTACCCCAGACAGTTGTGCAGTGTGTGCCCTGAATTAGTTGCAGCAAACAGTGCAAACAACAACGTAAAATAAAACAGACTAGCTGTATTACACTTTAATTTGAGCAGAATATCTGGTCCCACATTATATTAGGAATTGCAAAACAATTTTGCTATTGAGGTGGGATATTGTTAAGGTTAGAGACAGGTTTGGTGATATGGTTAGGTTTAATGGTTGCTTAAAGCAGCAGTTTTCAACCCTGCTCCAGGAGGCCCACTGTCCTGCAGATTTCAACTCCAACCCTAATCGAACACAACTAAAGCAGCTAATCAATGTGTTCTGGATGACTTGAAAACTGCAGCCATGTCTGTTGGAGCAGGATGAAACTAATCTTAGCAGGATAGTGGGTCTCCAGGGTTGAAGGGATAGGATCAACAGTGTAATTATAGATATAACTAGAGTAATTAATTGCATATGTAACTTCAGGATGGTATTTTTTAAATATAAGTCCAATTTAAAAACATACACAAATGCATTGTGTAGTTAATCAAATGATTAACTATTGTCTACTTACATAAAATGTGTGTGCATTGTTGCCAGTTTGGGAAGATTAAGTAAACCGCTGGGCATACAATGGTGATAAAACCAAGATGGCCGCAGTGTGAGTGTCCGTCGCAGAGGTCGGTCTGCTTGAGTTGCTTTATTTGCACTATACCCTATTTAGTACTGCTTTTTAGTTTTTTTTTTGTGTGTGTGTGTGTATATATAATGTCTCATAATCGTCTATCAGTCTAGTCATATTTATGATACAGACTGGATAACATCAAACAGTGGAATTATGGCACTGAGTAAACAAGACCAGATTTCCTTGCACTTTATGGCATGGTATAAAACAGATTAAGACTGAGATGCTTGCACATCTTGATTCTAAGGTCGATCCCATTCAAACAAAACTGAGCAGTATATTCGGTGACATGCTTTGTCACTTGGACAACGTATTGGCGCCAACGAGGATAACCTACAAGATCTTTCAACACGGATTAATGATCTAACTAAAGATAACGCCTACCTGATGGATAAAGTCCAAGACTTGGAAAATCGCAGCAGAGCCTCCAATCTTCGCTTTGTTGGGATTCCTGAATCTTCCAAGGGCCGCGATGTTCTCGGTTTCATAGCTCAGCTAATCCTGGAGCTATTTGGGCGAGAAAACTTTTCTACAACTCCCGCTATTGAGAAAAGCACACCGCACCCCTTTGTTACGGAACAACATCAGAGCTGGTCCAAGGCCTATCCTGATTAAACTTTACAATTTTCAGGACAAGGTAAAAATTGTTCGTCTTGCCTGATTTCAGTGCGGGACTTTTAAAGAGGCGTCGCAGTTTTGACAAAGTTAAACAGAGAATGCGTGAACTGAAATACTCTCTCCGGTATCCGTGTACATTGAGTGTGATTGTTGATGGCAAGCCTCAATTGTATACTTGTCATAAAACTGCTGAAACTGCTTTTATGTCCACTATGGACTCTTCATTATAAAAGCAGTTTAAATGCAGAAGACAACTTTCCCAAGGGAAGAGTGAGGTGGAGAAGAAATGTGAATTAAAAAAGGGGGAAGAAGTAATTGATACAGACCGATCTGTGTATTAAAGGTTAATGGTTTTTGTTTATGCTGACTTAATTTGACCTATTCATGAATATGCCTTGCCTTGGCTGTCTTGGATGGCTAGGGCTGCTGGGCCAGATTTATTGATTTTAGTGTTTTTGGTATGTGTTTTTTTGGGGTTTTGTTTTGTTTGTATTTTTGGGGATCTGTTTAGATGTCATGCTACTACAATTTAACATATCTTTACTGTGTTTTTTTGGTTTGTTTAAAACGTTATTTACTACCTAGCCTTAATTTAAATTTTATATCTATGTTTTTTTGCATACAAAGTGGATAACACTAAAGGTTTAAAAATTGTTCATTTGAACATAAGACGTGTTTTGCCTAAAATGTATCTACTTAATATCTGTGGAACACACACTATTTATACACTCATACACTTATTTATCTAACACTCATACTCAGTCTACACCTCAAATTTGCACATAATATACAGTACCTGTACATTGTACCTGTCTATTGTAATATACCTGCACATACAATTGTCAATTTATATATTTTTATTCCTTATTTACTTGTTCTATTTTTTTTTTTTATTATCTGTGTTTTTTGTTCTGTCACTGTCATTCTGTTACACTGTGGAAGCTTCTGTCACGAAAACAAATTCCTCGTATGTGTAAACATACCTGGCAATAAAGCTAATTATGATTCTGATTCTGATTCTGATCTACTACATGCTTTGGTAGCCCAATATAATCCAAATATTATTACACTTGTCAGAGACGTTGCTGAGTAGTAAGATTTCTGACAGGGAAATTAAACTTGTAAATTATGTACTTAATGGAGCCGACAGAGATTACAGGGGTGGTGGTGTGGCGATATATGTGTCTTTTAATTTGATATTAGAGTTGATTATACCCTCAATAGAACATAGATATTTTGAATGTTTGTTTGTTAAAATAACCTTTCATCAGAATAAATATTTAAATATTGGAAGTATACATAGACCTCCCTCTGCACCTGCTGAATCATTCAATTGTTTGTTTTCTACTATTGACTCTATTTTATAAAAAAAACAAAAAAACAAGAAATTATTATACTAGGGGACTTTAATAAAAATTGGCTAGATAAGTCTGCCACTAAAGATACAAATAATTTTTCGAAAATCTTAATTTAACACTATTAAGTAAAGAACTTACTAGAGTTACTTCAATGAGCAGATCCCTAATTGACTGGATACTAATTACTCATCCTGATAGATTTGTTGAAGTTGGTATCCTGTCTGATTGATTTAGTGATCATTCATTTGCTTTTTATGTATGGAAAATTAAAATTCTAAAATCGCCTCCTAGAGTGATGAAAATTAGAGAACATAAGAAGATGAATATAGAGTTATTTATTAATGATTTAGTTTCCATAAATTGGGATAGATATCAATTAATACCCAATGTGCAGGATGCTTAGGATTATTTATATTCAGAGTTTACTTGAGTACTTGATAAACATGCTCCTTGAAGAATTACAAAGGTCAAGGGAAAACATCTACCCTGGATAAATGCAGAACTTACAGGTCTCTTTAGACAGAGAGACAAGGCCTAGACTAAATTCCGTAAGACTAGAACAAATGAAGATTGGGAATCTTATAGGAGTCTAAGAAAGGTATCAAAGACTATGACTCGTAATGCTAAATCTAATTATAACGATTGTTTATCTAATTATTTTAAAAATCCTAAACAATTTTGGAGTAATATAAAATACTTATTAAATACTTCAAATGCATTATTAAACAGATACAAGATGAAAATACCATAGTTTACGATTCCCTTTCTATCGCCCAAGTATTCGGTAACTTTTTTCTACTGTTTGCTCTAATCTAACACCCAATTATTCTTACATCAATAGTTTCGATACATTTACTTTGTTAGACAGTACTTTTACTTTTACCAAAATAGCACCTATAGAAGTTCTGAAAGTAATTGAGCAGTTTAGGTCTAATAGTGGAACCAGACCTGATGGAATTGAGCCTAGATATAATAAACTTGCCTCTCATATCCTTATGTACCCACTGGCTGATCTTTATAATATGTCACTACAGTCTAGTTGTTAGGCGTGCTGGCAGTGTTAATCAAGCGCACGACGAAGGAGTACAGTTCAGAAGGAGTTTTTAATCATAAATCCAGGAAAATATCCACAAGTCCATAACAAACAGTATCAAGTGCTCAGCAACGTAAATCCAAAGAATAGCAGACGAAGAACTAAGGAACAGACAGGGCTTAAATACTAGAACAGGGCAATTAAGAAGAAACGGAACAGGTGTGTGGAACTAATTAACAAATCAAAAACCATAGAAACAAACAAGGGAACACAGGCAAACTGGAACGCAGAGAAACCAAACCAAAACACAACAGAAACGTGACACTAGTGAGTTACCAGCTATTTGGAAGTACTCCCGTATTACTCCAATTTATAAAGGAGGTGATATTATTGATCCACAAAATTATAGACCAATGTCAATAATTTGTGTTATTTCCAAAGTATTTGAAAAATGAATCTATAATCAGCTATCAAAGTATCTTGAAAATAATAATATTTTATCACAGTTTCAATCTGGATTTAAGCTAAATTTTTCAACAACTAGTGCTCTTCTATTTACTAATTATATATACTCACATTAGATAGTGGTGACCTTACAGGGGATATTTTTATTGATCTTAAGAAGGCCTTTGATCTAGTTGATCATTACTTATTATTATATAAGTTGTATGCAGCTGTTTTTTCTCAAAATTCTTTATTGTGGTTTAATTCTTATTTACATAACAGAAAGCAATGTGTGGTTATTCAAGGGACACAGTCTGATTTATTTACTCAAGAAAGAGGCGTACCACAGGGCTCTATATTGGGTCCTCTTCTTTTTTCCATTTTTATTAATGATCTTTCTTTAGTTCTTTTGTATTGTTCTGTTCATCTTTATGCAGATGATACTGTCATTTATATTTCAAATCCTCATTTAACTCAAGTTCAAAACATGCTCCAATCAGATTTGAATGTTTTGCAAGAGTGGCTTTATTCTAATAATTTACTACTTAAAGATAAATCTCATACCATGGTATTTGGTACAAAGCGTATGTTTAAATTAAAATCTAATAATTTAACAATAATGTGTAATGATGACACATACAGAGTGGATCAAATTAAATATCTGGGCTTATGGCTGGATCCTGAACTTTCTTTTAAACCTCACATTGACTAAATACTTCGTAAGATTCATTTTGGAACCAATGTATTGTATCAATCAAAGAATTGTTTTACTTTTAATGTTTGAAAAAAAACTTGGTTTGCAACTTGTATTACCATATTTTTGACTATGCCTCTAACCTTGACTAGGCAGGTAGTTTATCAGAATACAATTAAAACGAATATTTTGCCTCTTACTACAGCCCATAATAAATTGTGTAAATATGTTATTAGATATTTATATGATACACACCATTGTATTATGTATGATTTACTTAAATGGTTTTCATTCAATATTAGAAGGCATATTCACATTTTCAAATGTATACATTTTAAATACCATAATTATTTGCATCAGTATTTGATATTATATTCTTCTTCATATCAATTAAGACATTCTGCACAATATTTTTTTCTTACTACTTTAGTTAAGAAAGTGTTTGGGAAAAAGGCATTTAGGTATAAGGCTCCGGCAGATTGGAATTATTTACCTTTAAATGTACGGTCATTGACTTAATTTTGTGTGTTTAAAAATGGTTTGTTTTCTTGTTTTGAGACTTTGAGGCTTTAGATGATATATCTACATTTATATTTATAAGTGCTAGGTAAATATAAATATAATTATTAATATCTTAGGCTATGTGTTAATATTGTAGTAGGGTGTGTTTTTGTGTTGTTTGTTTTGTGTTATGTTATTTAATTTTGTGTATTAGGACCTCCTTGAAAATGAGATGATGCATCTCAAGGGGTTTATCCCAAAGAAAGAATACATATGTTACCATAAAATGTATCCATTTATGAAAAAAGGTTGGGATTTAAACTCTTGAAATCTGGCTACTGCAGCCTTGAAAGCTTGTGAGAGCTTGTTACCAATGCAACATAATGCAAATGTCAAGTTAAAATGAAACGTTTTCAGGATAAACAACCAGCAGGCAAATATCGCAGATGATTATGCTTAATAAATTGAGAGAAGCAGCAATTGTGATCACAATTCAAATGCAATTTATCGTGCAACTCTATATGAAAAAAATCAGCACTGAACTGACTTGAGCTAAATTATGATATTAGTGCATGCATAATTATTAGGCAAGTCAGTATTCAGATTTTTTTTTTTCAAGTACATTTTACCAATTCAAAACCACATCAATCTTAATAACTACTATTCATTTTGTATGCAATAATTAATAAGTGTTTTATAGTCGTTAACAAAGGCTGGAAGTGAAAAACGCCTAATATTCAGATGTGCATAATTATTAAGCACGTTTTCTTTTAAAGGGGTCAATATGATGCTGCTAAAAAGAACATTATTTTGTGTATTTGGTGTAATGAAATGTGTTTATGCGGTTTAAAGTAAAAAAAACACATTATTTTCCACATACTGTACATTATTGTTTCTCCTCTATGCCCCGCCTTTTTGAAACGCGTCGATTTTTACAAAGCTCATCGGTCTGAAAAAGCAAGGTGTGCTGTGATTGGCCAGCAACGGTCCTCCATAAAATGTGCTGCATACATCTAAATATTTGGGTCGAAGTGTTCTGGAACAGTGTTGTAAATACAACTTAACCACTGATTTGTAGTCGTGTCCTCTTTTGGAAGACCAAACAAAGTAGTTTCGCTTTCACAACGAAACACCGCGCCTTCACGACATGGCGGCGGCGGCAACAACAACAAT
>NW_015652220.1:23459-29930 GCF_001515625.1 Sinocyclocheilus rhinocerous | reverse complement strand
GATTTTTACAAAGCTCATCGTTCTGAAAAGCGAGGTGTGCTGTGATTGGCCAGCTGTCCAGTGTGTTGTGATTGGCCGAATACCTCAAGCGTGAGACGGAAATGTTACGCCCCTACCATACTGTGATGCTCTGTCAGGCTGGAGCGATGAGACAAAAACATGAAAACCCATTACAAACGAGGTATTTGTTGCATCCAGTGGGGACATAATTACTGATTATAATGACTTATACTGTCTTTTTACGCGTTGCATTGTATCGCGCCGCGTAAGCTGCCGGCATTTTAGTCTAACGTTACTCCTGTGGCTGACTCTGAACTTTTATAAAGAATATCTCTTTGGATTTGAGACTTTAGTCTTTGCAACTTTACAGATCTTCTTTATGCACCAAGAGCTTGTAACACTCCAAAGAGAAAGGAAAAATTGAAATCGCATCATATGACCCCTTTAAATGGGCCCAAAAAGACATTCAACACACTGAAAAGTCAAAACATATTAAATGTCCATGAGAAGGATGCAATACTCTAGAAATTGCAAAATTAAGGTGTGGCCATTGCACAAAAAATGCTCATTGGGCAATTGGTGCTCATGCCTCATGAGTCACTCTCAACCACTCTCAATATCTCCATAAAACATGTTATGTCTTAAGCTTGTGATTCTTATAAAGTGGGGGTCATGTTTCAGGATTCTCTACCTTAGCAAAATCTCTGAGAACTTGACACCTTCTACTTCTGGAGACTCCAGGTAGTTTGCCGTTCTGGAAAATGGTGGCACTGGAGACTAAAGTGTTCCCGGTGTTTTTTAGTTTTGTTTTTTGTTTTGCCTCAAAGTGCATTTCTTATTAATGGTCACAACTTAATTTGTGTAGTATCGCATGCTTCTCATGGGCATTTCATTTTTATTTTTATTTTCAGTGTGAGTTAAATCTATCACTTATAAATGATATATCACTTATAAATAATTATATACAAAATTAATAGCAGTTATTAAGACTGATGTGGTTGGACATTGGTAAAATGTGCTTGATATATATATATATATATATACATATATATATAGGTCACCATGATTTTACAATAATCAAAATATCGACTAATAATTATGCACACTGTATTGTCATTTAGAGGTGCTTTACATACATCTGTGTTTCCTTAATTGATTCTGCTATTTTCCTGTGTATCACTGTGATGCTGCTTTAACACAATCTGTATTGCATAAAGCACTATAGAAATAAAGGTGACTTATGTAAAAGGTGCTTTAAAAATCATATTTCCAATGCTTGCAGAACAGCCTTATTCCACCTTAGAAATGTTGCTGAACTAAGACATATGCTGTCTCTTTCTGAAGATGTACATTTTATTCATGCATCTATGACCTCAGAACTAGATTACTCTAATGCGCTACTGGGAAGATGTCCTGCCGGCTCAATAAATATGCTTCAACTTGTTCAAAAAGCAGCTGCTAGAGTGGTTACTAAAGCTAAGAAATTTCCTATTTGGCTCCTAAACTATGGAACAGTCTTCCTAGCACTGTTCAAGATTAAAGACCTTTTTTTAGTCAAGTATACACCCAGTTAATTAAATCATACCTCACAGCTCATGGTTATGCTGGATTATTGAGTTTCGCTGGAACTGAAGGCACCGCTCATATCATTCTCATACAATTTCACCCAATTTTTTTATTGATTTTTATCATTTTTATTCGCTATTATTTCTACTTCCACACATTCAAATACAAATTGCAGTCCAGACATTCTCATTTCAGTTCTGAATGGCATACAACCCTGACCCTTATTCCACTCGACACGATATCAGAAAAATAGTTAATGACTCTTTAAGTCATTGCTTTTAGAGTAGTTTGGATGTTTTTTTTTTCTGTGTGGGTGCTGGTTATAAAATTATTCACTTGACATTTTAAAGTTGTAAGTACAAACATGAAGTGTGGTGGCAATTTAACAAGCCTACGACACCTCAATTTGACCTGCCAAGCAACAACGCAAGAAACAATCCATTGATTTTGCACTGTTTTGAAATAACTTTAAGTTCACAGTTGACATCATACTTACAGTTCACACCACAGGTGTAGCAATATCAGACACTTTGTGTAATGTTGGCTCTTTTAATATCCAACTTTGTGTGAGTTGTGTAATGCAAATGTAAACAATGCCTGCAATGCAGTATCATTTTATTGTGCTAACAGGAGGCTATATTTTCAGTGAAGATATAACAGATCTATCTAGAGGTTTGTGGCATTAATGTCTATGTTTCCAAAAGACTTGTGTATTACTGAATGAACAAACGAACGGTCAACCAAATATTGGCCTTGGTGATATATTGGTCAACCGATAATTTAAATTAGTTAAGAACTTACTCAAAACAAATTTAATAATGAATGAATGAATGAATGAATGACTTCAGTGAATCAATTAATGAGTATAATGCTACAATTAATGTCTACAGGTGCATCTCAATAAATTAGAATGTCGTGGAAATGATGGATTTGATGACATCCAATTATGTGTGTTACCCTCCTTGTGAAGGGTGTCAATTATTGTCTTCTGGACAACTGTCAGATCAGCAGTCTTCCCCATGATTGTGTAGCCTAGTGAACCAAACTGAGAGACCATTTTGAAGGCTCAGGAAACCTTTGCAGGTGTTTTGAGTTGATTAGCTGATTGGCATGTCACCATATTCTAATTTGTTGAGATAGTGAATTGGTGGGTTTTTGTTAAATGTGAGCCGCTGTTTGCAGTCGGCAGAAAAAAATCGCATAGTGTGTGGTGAATTCAAAAAAACATTTGTTTCCAGTCGTTTTCCCAAATATTTTTTTTAAACATGTTTAATATTTGCGACCGACACCAGCGATTGTATATGCTATTCAAGAATTGTTTTTTATTCTTTTATTTTCTTAACTTTTAACTTTTTCTTAAAAGTTATAAAGAATTTTTAAATCAACTTCATAACAAATCAGCTATTCTTCAAAACAAATTTTCTTCATAACAAACATACGAACATAACGAATAGCTATTGTTCAAACTCATTTTACATAAACAAATTCATTAAAAAAATACAAATATGACACAAAATAAAATTATTTTGTATGCACAGTTTAATTATAGTAGTTTTGTGTCAAATGGATAAGGAAATTTCTTCATTGGGAGCATTAACGTTTTCTGTGTGTGGTGGCTCTTGATGCCTTGACCCCAGCCTCAGTCCATTCCTTGTGAAGTTCACTCAAATTCTTGAATTGATTTTGCTTGACAATCCTCATTAAGGCTGCGGTTCTCTCGGTTGGTTGTGTATCTTTTTCTTCCACACTTTTTCCTTCCACTTTCTGTTAACATGCTTGGATACAGTACTCTGTGAACAGCCAGCTTCTTTGGCAATTAATGTTTGTGGCTTACCCTCCTTGTGAAGGGAGTCGATGATTGTCTTCTGGACAACTGTCAGATCAGCAGTCTTCCCATGATTGTGTAGCCTAGTGAACCAAACTGAGAGACCATTTTGAAGGCTCAGGAAACCTTTGCAGGTGTTTTGAGTTGATTAGCTGATTGGCATGTCACCATATTCTAATTTGTTGAGATAGTGAATTGGTGGGTTTTTGTTAAATGTGAGCCGCTGTTTGCAGTCGGCAGAAAAAAATCGCATAGTGTGTGGTGAATTCAAAAAAACATTTGTTTCCAGTCGTTTTCCCAAATATTTTTTTTAAACATGTTTAATATTTGCGACCGACACCAGCGATTGTATATGCTATTCAAGAATTGTTTTTTATTCTTTTATTTTCTTAACTTTTAACTTTTTCTTAAAAGTTATAAAGAATTTTTAAATCAACTTCATAACAAATCAGCTATTCTTCAAAACAAATTTTCTTCATAACAAACATACGAACATAACGAATAGCTATTGTTCAAACTCATTTTACATAAACAAATTCATTAAAAAAATACAAATATGACACAAAATAAAATTATTAATTGTTTAATTATAGTAGTTTTGTGTCAAATGGATAAGGAAATTTCTTCATTGGGAGCATTAACGTTTTCTGTAGACTAATATAATGAAAATTTAAATACACAAATAGCATTTTATATGACTTTTGTTTCTGAATAAATGGAGCAGTAATGTTTGATTTCATTCTGACTGGTAACTCTGGAACTGTAATGAAAAAAAACTACCGTTTTTAATCAGAACCAATTCATTTTGAATCCCTTTCAGACATACACGAGTGAATATATTATTGCTTGACTTAACGTTTAAAAATAGCACTAGAAATGTTATAATTAAGGGAATTAAACATAAGTGTCTGAAAAGACATAACAAAATGTGTCTGCTCAAGCAATAATTCAAAAAATAAAGAATCATAGGACTTAATGCAAAAAACCCCCCAATAAAATACAAATAAATAAATCAAGACATTGCTGTGACTTTTTTTTTTTTAGCAGCACCAACATAGCAGGAAAGCTATATTTTCTGTTACATTAAGCACAAACTAAGAAAAGAAAAACAAACCTTTAACGTTTCAATAATTAAGTGAAAGCACCGGTGTTGTCCACTGTGTTGTCTTTGGTGGGCTGCAGGATATGTCAGTTTGGATACTGTGTTTTTTTGTTTTTTTTTGGTTGGGCAGAATTTGTCCAGTCGTGACACTCGAGTCATTAAGTGTGTTGTGTAGTGGACTGACTCAGTCATTAGGTTTGTGCTCATCTCTGACTGTCAAAGACTAGAATCTGCTCCAGTCGATGGAAACAGTCTTTAAGTGTGTTGAGGTCAGTCTTATGTTTCAGCTAGTCGTGTAGTGTGTCCCCAGCTTTAAATAGCAAAGGTGACTGTACTGCATAAACTTATTTCCACTGCTACATCTATTGAATGTTACATTAAAGGATTACTGTCATAGTAATACAACATTTTATTAACTATTTTGTAACTGAATATATCACACACTCAGCAACAATTCAACAAATCAAAGACAGCATAAGCTGTCTGAAGCCTTAACTTTACAATATGCTTGGATGTGATTCTCATAAGCATATGCTGACAGCAGATGGCTGCAGTAATACTGGACACCAAACGAACAAACAAACAATTAGTCATTCAGACGTCAGGAAGCCAGTGGCTTTGCAATTCTTCCGAGGGTCCAACTCATTTGTTCATTTTGTTACCACACACACACACACACACACACACAGATAGAAGGAAAAACATAAATAAAGACTTATCTGTGTACTCTGTTGCCGTTCTCATTTCAACCCAAGGGTAAATGAAAGTGCAAAAGCATGATGTCACACATGCCACATTCCCACACTTACACGGAGTCAAACCCCGAAAGACACAGCATGGCTTTTTTTTTTCTTCTAAAAAAAAGGAAATTAAGCTTTTGATCCAGGCATGCCAAAGGCCAGTCCAGTTTTCCACAGATAATCCCAGATCCAAGTCTCTCAGAATCAATTAAACATAGACATGCAACATAGCCTATATTTTCCTGCTGGGCAGAAAATCATTGCATAATTTTATCAAAAGCTGGATTTGTATTTATTTATTTATTTTTATACTGTTCCACAAGGACTTTTCATTCAGAAATTGCACTTACCAAATACTTAGAGCAATCAGTCAGTAAAAAAAGGGGGCTTTCATTGAGGTGGTACCTTTTCACAAG
Organism: Sinocyclocheilus rhinocerous; assembly: GCF_001515625.1. NCBI lineage: Eukaryota > Metazoa > Chordata > Actinopteri > Cypriniformes > Cyprinidae > Sinocyclocheilus > Sinocyclocheilus rhinocerous. The sequence goes on along the minus strand of NW_015652220.1, from coordinate 24,281 downwards.
GTAGATGTTTGTACCTTATTTACCTTAAAAGGATGCATATTAGTACCTTAGAGGTACATACAGTGCCCTCCACTAATATTTGCACCCTTGGTAAATATGAACAAAGGTGGCTGTGAAAATAAATCTGCATCGTTTATCCTTTTGATCATTTAAAACATTCTCAGAATTCTAACCTATTATTGAAGTAAAACAATGGAGAGTGGGGGGAAGATCTCATTATGAAACAAATGTTTTTCTCTAGTTCACTTTGGATACAATAGGTTGTTTGCAATCACGTGATTCTGATGACGCGCGAAATGCAGCTGGAGGGCAGGAAGTGATTTTTCACCATAGAAATCACTAGCAGAAACTCAAAATGCCTGTGTTTTGCGTTGTTTATGGATGCTCAAATATAGACCAAACCGAGAAACCACACGGAGCCAAGAAGTCAAAAGTCAAGAAATTGACTGAAAAACGCAGGAAAAAGTGGCTGCGGTCGTGGAGGAGCGAAGCCGGATAATGCTCGTGTGTGCAAATGGTTAATATAAGATAATATATTAAAATATTAATAAAGAAATATATAAATAGATACAGGGTGACACTGTCAGAATTCACTGAATGCTAAACGCCACACATAGACACGATGTAAATAAGATATTGTTTGAAGCTCTGAGAGCTTCATATCACGGAATCGTGAGATTGCGATAAATTGAAGTGAGTGACAGCTTTTTAGTGATTAACGTTAGATGAAAGCGCTGTTTGCTCGATTTCTATGCTATAATCGATTCAGAATTTAAATAAAAGTTGTTTTACAGGACCAACAGCCACATACCCTGTACATAC
>NW_015652220.1:19461-19899 GCF_001515625.1 Sinocyclocheilus rhinocerous | reverse complement strand
CAGATGGAGGGCAGGAAGTGAAAAGCAGAATGGATGAGATGGAGGAAAGTCCATACTGTACTGGTTTAGACACTATTACAAGAGAAAGGTATAAACAGAAAATCACGACATATGTTGGACGTGATCCTTATGTTATGAAGAGGAGCGATTTTTCAAATAAATTGCCTGTCATAGAGGTGGTGGATATAGGCTAAGCAACTAACCCTGATTGCAAACAAGCTATTTTGAAAGTGAATCCTGCATTTATATGAGGGATGCGGGATATATGTCACTCCCGAAACTTTGTTGCATGTACAGGGTATGTGGCCGTTGATCCTGTTAGCAGCATGTAAAATATTCAAATTCTTCAAATTCTGAATTGATTATAGCCTGCCTAGAAAGCGAACAAATAGCGCTTCCATATAAAGCTGTCACTGCTGTCACTCACTTCAATTTATC
>NW_015652220.1:18735-19439 GCF_001515625.1 Sinocyclocheilus rhinocerous | reverse complement strand
TTTATAATCAGTGAAGCTCTCTGAACTGCAGATAATATCTTATTTACATCGTGTCTACGTGTGGCGTTTAGCACTGATTGAATTCTGACTGTCACAATGCGTGAGAGGTGGCAGCCCAATCTATTTATATCTTTATTAATATCTTAATATATTATTATATCCCATAATAACCATTAGCACGCACGACACGAGCTTCACGAGCTTCACTCCTGCCAACCGCAGACGCAGGTTTACAAGCCACTTTTTCCTGCGTTTTTTCTTGACTTTACAACACATTTTCGTACACGATAAAAGCTTCTTGTGGTTTCTTGGTTTGGCCAATTTAAGCATCCATAAACAACGCAAAACATAGGCATTTTGAGTTTCTGCTAGTGATTCCTATGGAGAAAAATCACTTCCTGCCCTCCAGCTGCATTTTTTTACCTGTTGCTATTTGATAGAATCCATGATGCCATGTATCTGAACAAGATGTCCAGGACCTCTGGCAGAAAAAATGGGCCCACAACATTAAAGATCCAGTAGTATATTTAACCGTGGGCATGGGGTACTTTCATTCCTGTTTGCACCAAACCCATCTGAAACAAACAAACAAAAAACCTTCTTGAAACCCTCCCAAACAACATGTGGTGATGTAGTGGCTGTTTGATATTTTTAGGCTTTCTGACCTTATTTCAGCAGTTCCCTTTCAGTCGGTCACTCTCGAT
>NW_015652220.1:16604-17338 GCF_001515625.1 Sinocyclocheilus rhinocerous | reverse complement strand
GCTGGGGGGCCACGTACAACGGGTTTGCAGTGTCAGGGGTTTGGACGGGGCCCCAACTGCACTGGCTGCCTCGAGTTGCTGGCAGTGCACCTTGCCTTGAGCCGTCTCAAAGGGCGCTTATGAGGCAAGCATGTACTAGTCCGCACGGACAACACTGCGACCGTTGCGTACATCAACCGACAAGGTGGTCTACGCTCCCGTCGCATGTCGCAACTCGCCCGCCACCTCCTCCTCTGGAGTCAGAAGCATCTGAGGTCGCTTCGTGCTGTTCACATTCCTGGTCTGCTCAACCGGGCAGCCGACGAGCTGTCTCGAGCTGCGCTTCCGGGAGAATGGCGACTCCATCCCCAGACGATCCAGCTGATTTGGAGATGTTTCGGAGCCGCACAGGTAGACCTGTTTGCCTCTCCAGAAACCTCTCACTGCCAGTTGTTCTACTCCCTGACCGAGGGAACACTCGGCACGGATGCTGGCACACAGCTGGCCGCGGGGCCTTCGCAAATATTTGTTTCCCCCAGTGAGCCTTCTTGCACTGTGCAAGGGCAGGGAGGACGAGGAGCAGGTCCTGTTAGTGGCGCCCTATTGGCCCACCCGGACCTGGTTCCCGGAACTAATGCTCCTCGTGACAGCCCCTCCTTGACCGATTCCTCTGAGAAAAATCTACTGACTCAGAGACGGGGCACCCTTTGGCACCCGCGTCCAGACCTCTGGAAACTTCATGTCTGGTCCCTGCG
>NW_015652220.1:15111-16416 GCF_001515625.1 Sinocyclocheilus rhinocerous | reverse complement strand
ACAGGAAGCAATGGCTGGATAATTTCATGTTCATAATCACCCTGGTGAGCTACAAATTATAAATATGAATAGGAATATACTTCAGAGATATTTTATTCATAAGAATTTCTAGGGGTGCCAATAATTGTGGCCAACATGCATTGGAGTAAAACATTTATTTGATAATGTGAGTTTCCCCCCACTTTTTATTGTTTTACTTCAATGAATTTAGTTAATTTTTTGAATGAAAGATCAAAAAGATAAACAATGCAGATTTATTTTCACAGCCTTTGCTTATATATACCAAGGGTGGTAATATTAGTGGAGGGCACTGTAATAGTGTAAATATTAGTGCCTAAATGGTACATTTTAGAACCTTTTAAAAAGATAGTGGTCCAGTGACATTTTTTTACTCTTATTTCTGAGAGTGAGAAATAATTGTATATAAATAATAAATAAACAATTATCAATTATCACTGAGAAATCACCCTAACTGAGATTAATGTGTATTTCATTGTGGAACTGGCCTTCAGGCTATCCATTTTTAAATCTGTGAAAGTATACGCACACAAGCACAATTATCCTCATACAAGCATGCATTTTAGGGGAACACACACATACTCTCCAAACATCCCAATGCAGCTCAACATTGCAAAAAGTTATTTCAGCACCTGAAATGGTGCTCTGCTCTACTATATTGGCTGAAAAAAAAAATAAAAAACTCTCTCACTGAGAAAAACTCTCTCTCTCTGAGAAATCTAGTGTAAGAACATGACCTGACACTCACCACACTGTCTCACTGTCATAACAAAAAAAAATGGGGGTTAAATATGCTGATTTGTAATAAAAATATCACAATTCAAAATACTATAATGATCTAATGATAAAATATATGCTAATATAATGATAAAATTTGAACACATTTTAACTCTCTATCAGCAAACTTAGACAGCCCCAAGAGCATGGTTTAGTTCCCTAACAGTTCACATTGGAGAAGGAACCCCAAAAGATCTTGAAGAAAATGTGGTCTCTGTCCCCATGCTTAGGCAACCTGGGGTATGACTAACACAAGTCAGTTTTCAGAAAAAACAAAAGAGCACAGTACACACTGTCACAAGCACCACACTACTCAAAGGAGATCACCTAACTCCAATTTACATGTTTGCCAGTGTTTTCAGCTCATCAGCACTTTTTCCATAATGCAGAGAGAGTGTGTGCACATGGTTGCTAGGTTGGGAAGACGCTTGACATCTGGCAACTACATGAACGCTTGTGGAGGCTTGCTACCAATTACCCTGTTGAAAAATAAAACAGCATATGAAAAAA
>NW_015652220.1:3547-11924 GCF_001515625.1 Sinocyclocheilus rhinocerous | reverse complement strand
AATGATAACCCCTTTCGTGCTCTTCCCAATATTGTGACAAACACCATATTCAAAAGAGAGAATTTGAAGGAAACAGTTTTGTTATTGACGCGGTGAGTCAGACAGTTATTTACACTGCAAAAAAATAAGGCCTATCTCTTTCCATTAAAAAAAATATAGGCTATAAACATTCTAAAATATATGTTTACCTTATTGGCAAAATTGCATACATTTGAATAGCAATGTAATGTCTCAAAACGCATTTATAGTCCGTATCTCATATTTTCCTAATGTTTTGTACCCTTAACTGCGTTAAACATGGTGCAACGTGGATGGAATATGCATGGAAATTATATGCAGATGACGTTATGCATATTAAAACTAGGCGTTGTAAGCTCCATATATGGCTATTTCGGGGAGGAGACGGGGTGGAGATTCATGTACGCACAATCTTCCTCTGACTGGGTATTACAAATGGAATTTTGCACAGGTTCTGGCGTTTACACATTTAGGATGAAATCTACGTAAAGTTTTATACATGAGGCCCCAGGTCTAGAAAGACTTCTCATTGGTCTGCATGCTGTTTCTTAGCAACTAATTACCCTCCACCCAATATGAAACTCATCACTGAGGTTTAGGCTTGGGTGGCCATGATTTCTTACACCGTGTCCTAACTACAAGCGACACGTCAAGATCCAGCAACAAGGAATTTGGGTGTCCACACCAGACTCGACACGACAATGCGACGTGACAGAATCAATAAAATATCACAGCCAATCAAAAGCGTGTGTGGGCTTGCTCTCTCTGGAAGTGCACTGTACTCGCAATGAAATGGAAAAGTTTATAATCTAATTCAGAAATATAAAAAAATGTTAACCTTATTAAATGTACATACCGAGTGACTGATACCATCTTTGTTATGGAATACGCTTGTTGGTTTGCATAGAGTTCACAGTTTTTAACATACATGTTTGCTTAAATTTATTTTCAAGATCTGAGGTAATTTATCTATTATTGTTTTCAGTATGGCAATAAGGTCACACAAAATGATATTCAAACTCACATTAGACACGTTTAACTTTGAGTAAAGCACATAAGTACCTGAGATTATCACTGTGATATTGCTTGCATGTTTTTGTTCCAGCCGTGATGTCACGGAAATAGAAATTTCTAAAATAGAAATTTTGCATGTCGCTGTTGTGGCTAGTTAGGAGAAAACCTCTGATTAACATGGAAAAGATACTTTTTATCGTGTGTCACAGCATTGTGTCGCATGTAGTTAGGACACGGCGTTATGGCCTCTTGATGCAACATCTGTCAATGAAACAAAGAGATGCCACAAAGTTGTTTGGAAACCTTAACAATTGCTAAATAGATACAGCTAGAAATAGATACAACTTTGTTCTAAGTCTCCATTCTGTCCAGTGGAGGCAAGAAAATATACATCTATGTTCTGAATATCTGGCCTATGAAGGAAGAGACAATAACAAATTCCATGCTCTTAGTTTCAAGCTTGTGAGGCAGCAACATATATGACCGTGCTCAGGGCCCACAGCTTCTGAGAACATCAACAGACATACTACATCCCATTCAGTGAGACAGAAGACAATACAGGCACATCTGAAACAAGCTAAAGGAGTCATGATACTGTCATGAACTGCATAATAATAATAATAATAATAATAATAAATTGTATGTTTCTCAAGGTTCACTTATAATGCAGGATTTTGCCTGCATCATAATTTAGAAATAAATGGCCATTTTCTCCCTGACACCCTCACACTCACTTTAAATGACAGGTGACCAAAATTCAAAACATAATTTAGTGCCATGTGTGAGAACCACTGCAAGTATAAAACAGGCATATTTGAAGCATTGCATTAAATTAGTAAACCAGTACCGAAGCAGTATATTTTTCTGACTAAAAGTTATATTTGAATAACAAATGCATTTTCATGATCAAACAAATTCAGTTACCTAGGGTAAATTCATAGTACCATAATTAGAGTTGACTTTTTTGAGGAATAGTAAAGGAATATTGCAGGTTTTCTGAAATATGTCTGTCCATAACCAGCATACTGTCAGTCGCCAAATAAAATATATTGACCTTTATTTTGTATTAACTAACATTTAGTTTCAGGACTTATAAAGTATGTTTCTTAAGCTGCAATATTGTTAAAATTGTCATACTTCTCCTAATCAAACACACCTGATTCAATTCATCAGCTTGTTAACTGATGACTAGAGACTGCAAGACCTGACATGGGTGTATCAGATATGGGAGACATCCAAATGTCCCCTTCGGTAGAAATCGGTAAGGTGAGGGTGGCACAAGGACCAAAGTAGCCGGGCCAGACACCCTCAGGCCCGCTCGTGGTGCCAACACTGGTGAAATGTCTAGGTTACTGAACACAACCCCTGGTTCCCTGAGTGGGAATGAGGTGCTGTATAATGACCCAATGAGAACACATCAGTGGTCACGAAGTTTGAAGCCTTATATAATCACCGCATTTCATTGGTTGATGGTGCTGAGAAGGCCCTCCTTCCCTCCATAAGGAGCTATGTAACCGCTCATAAGCATACATGCAGCCAGAGTAGTCAAGTGAAGTCACCTTTATTTCTATAGCTCTTTGTACAATACAGATTGTGTCTAAGCAGCTTCACAGCGATAAACAGCAAAATAACAGAATCAGTTATGGAAACTCATAGGGCTGCATTAAAAATCATCATAATTCTGTATACCATGTTGAAAAACAAAAAACAAAAACAGCATATGCTTGTTAGGTATGTTTTGAAGCATGGCTGCTCGTTTACTAGTTTAAGTTGGTCCTTAGCTGTTCATGTGCTGGTCCTAAGCTGGTCCTAAGCAACTAGCTCCTGCTCAGGACCAGCTTAGGACCAGCACATGAACAGCTAAGGACCAACTTAAACTAGTAAACGAGCAGCCATGCTTCAAAACATACCTAACAAGCATATGCTGTTTTTGTTTTTTGTTTTTCAACATGGTATACAGAATTATGATGATTTTTAATGCAGCCCTATGAGTTTCCATAACTGATTCTGTTATTTTGCTGTTTATCGCTGTGAAGCTGCTTAGACACAATCTGTATTGTACAAAGAGCTATAGAAATAAAGGTGACTTCACTTGACTACTCTGGCTGCATGTATGCTTATGAGCGGTTACATAGCTCCTTATGGAGGGAAGGAGGGCCTTCTCAGCACCATCAACCAATGAAATGCGGTGATTATATAAGGCGGAGAAGTATGACAATTTGAACAATATTGCAGCTTAAGAAACATACTTTATAAGTCCTGAAACTAAATGTTAGTTAATACAAAATAAAGGTCAATATATTTTATTTGGTGACTGACAGTATGCTGGTTATGGACAGACATATTTCAGAAAACCTGCAATATTCCTTTACTATTCCTCAAAAAAGTCAACTCTAATTATGGTACTATGAATTTACCCTAGGTAACTGAATTTGTTTGATCATGAAAATGCATTTGTTATTCAAATATAACTTTTAGTCAGAAAAATATACTGCTTCGGTACTGGTTTACTAATTTAATGCAATGCTTCAAATATGCCTGTTTTATACTTGCAGTGGTTCTCACACATGGCACTAAATGAAGTTTTGAGTTATTTTGCTGTTTATCGCTGTGAAGCTGCTTAGACACAATCTGTATTGTACAAAGAGCTATAGAAATAAAGGTGACTTCACTTGACTACTCTGGCTGCATGTATGCTTATGAGCGGTTACATAGCTCCTTATGGAGGGAAGGAGGGCCTTCTCAGCACCATCAACCAATGAAATGCGGTGATTATATAAGGCTTCAAACTTCGTGACCACTGATGTGTTCTCATTGGGTCATTATACAGCACCTCATTCCCACTCAGGGAACCAGGGGTTGTGTTCAGTAACCTAGACATTTCACCAGTGTTGGCACCACGAGCGGGCCTGAGGGTGTCTGGCCCGGCTACTTTGGTCCTTGTGCCACCCTCACCTTACCGATTTCTACCGAAGGGGACATTTGGATGTCTCCCATATCTGATACACCCATGTCAGGTCTTGCAGTCTCTAGTCATCAGTTAACAAGCTGATGAATTGAATCAGGTGTGTTTGATTAGGAGAAGTATGACAATTTTATTTAGCTTGTTTCAGATGTGCCTGTATTGTCTTCTGTCTCACTGAATGGGATGTAGTATGTCTGTTGATGTTCTCAGAAGCTGTGGGCCCTGAGCACGGTCATATATGTTTCTGCCTCACAAGTTTGAAACTAAGAGCATGGAATTTGTTATTGTCTCTTCCTTCATAGGTCAGCGATTCAGAATCCAAGTTGTATCTTTTGTTGCATCCACTGGACATACTAGAGACTCAAAACTAAGTTATATCAATTTCAGCTGGCATCTAATTATGGCAGTTGTTAAGGTTTCCAAACATATTTATCAATGGATTTAGATAGATCTTAGTGGCATCGCTTTGTTTCATTGACAGATGCTGAGATCAAGGGGTCCTAAGAAAGTTTTATGGTAGTTCCAGCCTAAACCTTAGTGATGATTTTCACAATGGGTGAAGGGTAATTAGTTGCTATGAAACAGTGTGCAGACCAATTGACCTGGTAATGGGATATTCTTCTTTCCTTCTAAGCGGTGTCTGGCAGTTCCCGCTATAAAGGAATAAACTTAAATGACTCATTGTTTCCTGGCAAACCTACTTTGCCCATCGCTTCTGGGAGTCTTGATAAGATTCAGAGAGCATTTGGTGCCTGTGAGTGGGGATATAAAAGGAATGTTCCAACAAGTCCACCTTTTGGAGCATGACAATCCCTTCCTTTTATTTATCTGGAGGCATATGGTACAAGACAGAGAAGTGGATGTCTATGAGTGGCAGGTTCTCCCTTTTGGCATCAATTGCAGGCCATACTGTCCTTCCTACACTTTACAGAAGCATGTTCTTGACAGTACAGAGCCAGGTGATAATCTACAATTCACTATACAAAGGAGTTTTTATGTTGACAACTGCTTCTAGAGCTTGACCACATCTGAGGAAGCAGAAAGGATCATTGATCGTCTAATAGAGCTACTAGCTATAGTGGAGGATTCAAAATCTGACAGTGGGCCTTGAACCAGATTAGTGTAGTAAGTCATCTACCAAAAGAAGCCCAGTCTACCAGTACAGAACTCACATAAAGAAACAGAAGTAACTGAAACCACCTTGGGTCTTCACTGGATCTGCCCCACCTTAGGTAGCCTTAGGTACAAGCACCATCCCTTGGAGTACAAAATGCCCACCATTCATAATTTATACTGGGTCCTGTTGTGATATTTTACTCGAAAATATGATGCATGATTATAACAATAATCAATAGACTGATCAATATAGTGATTGTTACAATGATTGTTTCAATATAGGATATTATTATATTATATTATTCAATATAGTCTTAATGCAGACTGTGAGTCCTAAGTGCTTTCCAATGGGCAAGTGTATGTGGCTCCCCATTGGACAGCGCTGATGAACTTGAGTGAACCAGTAAACTTTGGGTGACTTCCAAGAATATGACAGGGATGACACAAACAAGTTTGATAAATGGCCTATGAGAACACCTGTGTCAAAAGGGAGGGTGAGATAAAAAGTATTGGGAGAATGGTTCAAGCTAGCATGAGAAAGTATATCAGGATAGCCCATGAAGACTCCTGCATTCAGGGGGGAGATAAGATATAAAGTATTAAGAGAATGGTTCAAACTAGCAGGTGTTCACAATTAGAAAGTATACCAGGATGAGTAAGAATGAGTGTAGCGAAATTAGTGAAGTAAGACCAATCAGAGACTGAGCTACCAATTTTTGGTCTGAAAAGACTGATAAGAATAAGGTATAAGAATGGATGTTGGGTCAGACAAAGACTGAGATGCGGTGACCGTCATCTCGGCTTTGTTGCTTTGTCCAATAAAGTCTTATTTTGACATCTGGAACTCTGATTCTTGAACTTCATTTACTGCATTGAGAAGACGATTGTTTGCTTCACGACAGTCCTTGCCAGTCAATTATTAGGATTCATCTTCCCTTATACAACAATAGTAAAGATCCTAATCCAACAACTGTGGACTAAACCAAGGGAATGGGATAATTCTTCTGTTTTCTGATGTACTTCTGCAAAACTGGTTTTAGTTGTTCATTTTTAGACAAACTCTGACCCCTTTCTACTATTACCTTTCCCAGGTGCCATATGACACCAGATATGGACAATGGTTCATGTTGCAAGAGAGATACATGCGTTCTGTCATGCATAAGAAAAAGGCATATGGTGTAGTCTTGAATCTAAGACCAGGAAAAAGCTTAGGGAAAGTACAACTTTCCTACTGTCAGTTCTAAGGCTCAAATCCTGCTGATGACCCCACAAAGGGTAAAACACTTGAATAACAGGCCAGACCAAACCGATGGAGTAATGGGCCCCGCTTACTGTTAAAGCAATCTGATCAATGGTCTGCAAGTATTATTAACAGTTCCCCTGACAGTTAACAGTTAACATGTTTTAGCCAGTAACAGAAATAACAGTTCCCCAGTTGCAAAAGTCAGTGTTCTGTGCCCTCAATTTAGTGAAATCCAATACACAAAGTTTACCACGTACAAGAAATTACTAGAAGCTTCTGCACAATGTTCATTTCATACAAGCAGAAATACTCCAGTAGAGAGCATATGAACTTGATAATTTCTTCGAAGACTTTCAGTGCCTGAAACATAATAAACCCCTTCCATCTAGCAGTAGACTTTTCAGTTTGTGTCCAGAGTTGGACAAAGAAATGTACATTGTTCAGCTAGGAGGTTGACCAATAATCATGAGAGTCTTTTGTATTCTCTGTGGTCGAGAGGCCATCCACAATAACCAATTCTAATGTCATAAATGGAGAAACAAACCAGAAACCCCACAAATGTCAAAAATACCAGTAGCTCAACTTCAACTATGCAAATCTGCATTTTACTCCACTGGAAGTATGGATTGCTTCTGGCTCATTTCCGTTAAGACTGAATGGAGAGTAGAAAAAAAAGATGAGTGGATAGTTTGAATTCCAATACACAATTCCTGATGCCAGCCAGTTTAATACCTACAAAGAATTACTGGAAGCTACTGCATAATGTGTTCATATTCAATTCATACAAGCAAAAATACTCAAGTGGAGAGCATGTATAATTTATAATTTATTTGAAGACTTACAGTGCCTGAAACATAGTAAATCCCTTGCTTCTAGCAGTAGATTGCTCAGTTTATGTCCAGAGTTTACTCTATGGGAATGGATTGCTTTTGGTCATTTTCTGTTAAGATTGAATGGAGAGTAAAAAAAAAGATGAGTGGATAATTTGAATTTCAATACACAAATACCTGATGTTGGCAGTTAGTGTTGAAATGCCAGAAGTACAGTAAATAGAGACACAAACCAGAACCCCCACAAATGTCAAAATTACCAGTACCTCGGATTCAACTATTCAAGCCTGCATTTTACTCCATGGGAAAACATCTGGCCCTTTTCTGTTGAGATTGGACAGAGGGTAGATACTGTAATTTGCAAATGTCTAAAAACCAGATTTGTCAACCTAGACATACTCTCAAGTATTGACACTGATTCCTTCCTCATGGCACTTAGGAGATTTGTGGTTCTCAGAGGAACTTCCTTTGTGTTATCTGATCAAGGGACTGATTTTAAAGGAGTGGAGAGAAAGTTGCATGACACATTCAAAGGCATGTCACTTGAGCTCTATAACGTAGAAGTTTCATCTAGCCTTCTGTATGTGAAAATCAGCTAATTATTTGATCAAGTCTGTATGGTGCCCTGGTGGCCTGTATACAGCAGCCAGTAAAAACATCACAGGGGATTTATCATTAACACTTGTTTCTCTGGATAATGTTATATGAAGCACCATTACTTCAAACTAATTATACTTGAAACCAGACTTCTGAGAAAGACTGAAAATATTACTATAAATTGTAGAAACACCCCCTTTACATTTTGGCTCATGTTTATAACAGTAATCTTGGGGGTAGACTCAATTACAAAAAGCACTTTTGTAGAAAGGGATCTAATATTCATTAAGCCAAGCTTTGTCAGTTGTTTATCTGTATTATATCTGTTTTATATTTGTTGAACATAAATTGTTACCCTTAAATTAATTTGGACATTTTTTTTGCATTTGCTAGTTTGAGCTTTTCAAGTAACTAGTAAAGTAACGCATTACTTTTTTTAATTTACAAGAGAATATCTGAGTTTCTTTTTTCAAATAAGTAATGCAAGTTACGTATTTTTTCCAATTTATTGATTGACAGCTCTCCTGTTGTCACGAATCCGGTCCATGAACTTCCATCTGCTAGCCATCAGAGGTCACCCTTTCCAATTTCATT
>NW_015652220.1:2803-3017 GCF_001515625.1 Sinocyclocheilus rhinocerous | reverse complement strand
ACTTTTTCAAATAAGTAACGCAAGTTACTTTTTTTTCCAATTTATTGATTGACAGCTCTCCTGTCCCCATGTTGAGATAAATCAGATGTGACTGTAGTTCTAAAATAAATATGAATATGCATTAATTAATCTCACTCACAAAAAAAAAAACATATTCAGTGTTCCTCAAAATGAATAAAAATAGTGCAACTCAGAATATGACGTAAACCTGCAA
>NW_015652220.1:0-2408 GCF_001515625.1 Sinocyclocheilus rhinocerous | reverse complement strand
TATGGAGTAACGCAATATTGTAATGCATTACTTTTAAAAGTAACTTTCCCCAACACTGATCATTACTAATATAATTTACAAAAAGCACTTTTGTAGAAAGGGATCTAATATTCATTAAGCCAAGCTTTGTCAGTTGTTTATCTGTATTATATCTGTTTTATATTTGTTGAACATAAATTGTTACCCTTAAATTAATTTGGACATTTTTTTTGCATTTGCTAGTTTGAGCAACAGACACAGTCTCTATAGTATGATATCTAGGTGAAAGAGTCTCTAGAAGTCTGTATACTTGATTTGTATGCTTCCAGGGAGTTTAGAGATCCCTTTATCAGAAAAACACAGAATATTGATTTTGGTGAAGAAGTTAATGTACCCGATTCATCATTCTATTTGCACTAGGACAAATTACATTATTATTTTTTGGAAAAAACATAGTTTGAGTTATTGATTGTGACACTGCAACAATCGATCCTACTAAGAGCACTCCAATAATATAATATTCTTAATGAGTATCTTTGTCTTGTTTTCCAGTAAAAATATCTAAAAATCCTTTAAAAATGCAAATATACAGTAAGTGTATGGAAAATCTTCCAGTGCATTAAAACTAATGCACATATTCTCTGAAAAAAAAGAAAAGAAAAACAGTGTCTTGTGCGATTTTTTCTTTTCCATGAACAATTTATGAATTTAAGAATGTTTAGACTTTCCATTTTATTCTTAATATTTAGTTATTTAAGAATATATTAACATAACACACAATAATTTAAATGTTATATTTAAAATCTATCTCTGCTGCTGTAAATACTTATTATCCTTGTTAATACTTATCCTTGTTGAGTCAGAGTGATGCATTTAAATATATAATGAAGCCAATTACAGCACTGGGAGCCTGAATTATCTGAATTGTGCATCAGCGTTTATTGACACTGACACATGCATCATAATGTCTCAAAAGTTTCCACTTGAAGTTTCTGTTGATTTATTTCCACAGAAATACGTTCTACTATACTCAAACACAGCAGCAGCAGCATTAAAGTAAGCATTAATAAATAAATAGACAGAGCAGTTTGTTAGTAGCAGCTCACACCATGACTCCCGCGCCACCTCAGATGTTGTCTGCCTTCAGCTGGTGCTACACTCTAAAAACGGCTGGGTTAAAAACAACCAAATTTGGGTTATTTTGGCAACCCAGCGCTGGGTCTAAAAGGGACGAACCCAGCGCTGGGTTGTTTTAACCCAACAAGTTGGGTTATTATGTTTGACCCCCCCTTACGAAAAATAAGTTTATTCAAGTGTGCTATTAGTACTTCTTTTAAACTAAAAATAGGAAAGTATACTTTTAGTCTACTTTTTATGTACGTCTAAGAAATGGGCTTTATGTACTTCTCAGAAATATACTTAAAATGACATTTAAGTATACTTGACTTATACTTAGAAAAAGTCTAAATATATTTTAGCTATAATTGTGCTCCTAGAATCCGTGTTTTCATTGTTATACTGTAGGGGGCGCTAGTACACATCTTCTGTACAGAATTTCCAAAAAACACAAGTGAAGAAGAAACCAAAACAACAGATGCTTCCACATGTATTCTAACACGATCATCAGACATAAAACAGCATATTGAAATAGTACACTAGTAAGTATACTACTAGTACACTGATATGTGTATACTTACTACATAAAGTATACTTAAAAATATACTTGAACTTTACTTAAGTATACGTACTAAAATAAACTTGAAGTATACTACTTTTTGTTAAGGGCCAGCATGCTGGGTTGCTTTTTTATGGTTTAAAATTACTACACTGCTAGGCTAAAATGAACCCAAATCGAGCTAGACATTAAACCTACAAATCTTGTTCATTTTAAAATCACTTTTACACACACAGAATGACTATCAAAAAGTAAATATTTATTTAAAACAACACTCTAAAAAACGCTGGGTTGTTTTTTTCAACCCAAATGCTGGGTTGAGACCGCTGGGTAAGGACGTTGGGTTGTTTTAACCCAATTTTGGGTTGAAAATTGGTCTTGATCTATAACCCAGCAGTGCTGGGTTGGGAACGTGGACGTGAAAGAGAGCACGCACGTCACGTTAACATCGCTGGGTTGGGAACGCGGACGTGAAAGAGAGCACGCACGTCACGTTAACATCGGACGTATCTTGACGACACCAGTGCGAGAAGCCGCCATTTTCTCAGCTTCTGCAGATTGAAGCGAGTGCGAGTGAAAGACGGTTTATGGTAAGTAAAGTTTAAAAATGTAAAGTCATCATTCATTGTTTGAGTCCGGTAATATCTTGAGATTTCATGGAAGGCGGAAATATTTTGAAAAGAGCTTATTAAAAAAAAAAAACGCAGATGCGGATTTCGCCTCAGAAATAGTCTTAACGGTCTCTTTTACTGAA
>NW_015652219.1:0-1217 GCF_001515625.1 Sinocyclocheilus rhinocerous | reverse complement strand
GATCACAGCAATAAATTATATTTTAAAGTAGGCTATATTAAAATAAAAACCATTATTTTAAATTGCAATAATATTTCACAGTATTACAGATTTTTCTGTATTTCGGATCAAATAAATGCAGCCTTGATTAGCAGAAGAGACTTCTTAAAAAAAAACATTACAAATCTTACTGATCCCAAACGTTTGAACAGCATATTTTAAAGTCACCAGCAAAATGAGCATATCTTATTGTTCAACTCTTTTTAGAGGTGTTCCGACATCTTTTACAGTTTTTCGATGCCGAAACGCTTTAAGTTACTGTTATTGGCACCATCAAACAAACCCTCTGATGTTTACAAAGAATAAAAATGTTATATCATACCGACTGAGTGTCGTCATTTTCCGTCACGCAGGCTATGTTCTCATCGGTGCGATTGTCCCGTATATTCCCGTTGTTGTTGGCCATCGTTCAGTTATTGAGGAAAATAATTGCCCGTTAGTTTTTCGGTTTCTTATACTTTTTGACAAGTAGGCGTGGCTTTAGCTCCTCCACAAAAAAAGCATTGGCCAAGTTTAGCAGTACTTAACGAGATTCTGCTGCGTTCATTTCTAGCGCTATGTTTAGGGGTTGATAGTGTTGCCATAGAAATGCATAATTCCGAGTCCCACCGAGGACTTGAGCATCTCCGAGTAGAACGTCAAGTGTTGTCATCTTGAACCTTCGGTAATTTCGATAGGGCGTGAGTGCAGCTTTATTATTTCTGATGTCAGGTTGTCGTCACGTGTTTTCAACCTTTATCTTCTTTCCTAAGCAACTTTATCTTTTCTCCTAGAACGCAGATTGAAACATTATGCCATGGCATTGTATTCTCTGGTTTGATAACAGTTTATTATAACATTACCATTTATTTCATTATGGCCATTTGGCAATGATTTTAATATCTAAAGGATTTTTCACATTACCTCGTGTTTTTGGTCACTATATAATTCCCAGACTTTAATTCGTGTTGTTTCATATTTTGATGACTTGCTTTTTATTTTAAAATGTGGAAAGAAATAATAGAATGAGCAATGGATTTGCAGTTCTGATACAAATGAAATGCGATA
Source organism: Sinocyclocheilus rhinocerous (assembly GCF_001515625.1). NCBI lineage: Eukaryota > Metazoa > Chordata > Actinopteri > Cypriniformes > Cyprinidae > Sinocyclocheilus > Sinocyclocheilus rhinocerous. The sequence goes on along the minus strand of NW_015652219.1, from coordinate 131 downwards.
TGTACCGAATAAAGGACTTCAATGAAGATTAAAAAAGAAAGAAAGAAAGAAAGAAAAAGTGAAACGTCCTGAGGTTTGTACAATCATTTTTTTATTGCAACCAGAAAGCAAGCACAAGTTCATATTAAGTA
>NW_015652218.1:0-845 GCF_001515625.1 Sinocyclocheilus rhinocerous | reverse complement strand
TTAGTTCAGCCAATCAGCCTAAATTATAAACTGACTGCCATAGTAAGAAAAATCATACTATGGTAGTCAATGGGGGCCGAGATCTGCTTGGTTGCAAACATTCTTCCAAATAGCTTCCTTTGTGTACAGCAGAGGAAAGAAACTCATACAGGTTTGGAACTACTTGAGGGTGAGTAAATGATGACAATTTTCATTTTTGGGTGAACTATCCCTTTAATATCTAACAATGTTTTGTTTAAAACAAATGTTTATAATGACAACGTAAAACGTAAAAAAAAAAGATTTTATAATGTTACTGTTGGTTATTAGTGAACATTCTCCAAACACAGTTTTAAATATTGATTTTATTTTTACATTGTTACTTAATATCTTTAAATTTTATGTTGACTTTTATGTAAAGTAATATACAAGTAGCCTAATATAACTTATGCCTCTTGGTTTAAGGTGCACTGATATTTAAAAGCTTTGTGTGTTTTACCTTTTCATTTCTGTGCTTTTTTTAAGTGCTGGTGAATATGTATCTTAAAAATTGTCTTGGATATACTGGTGCAAAATAAGAATCACCTTGGTGGATGTTAATTGGTATTTTAGATAATGACTTTACATGACTACACATTATTACTAAATCATTAACAACTCATAGACTACAGGGGTTAAAGCAAAAAATAATAATATTTTGACTGAAAAATTTCCTCAGCCAAACCCTATTCCACAGCCATACCTGTCACACACCCAGTTTAAGAGCAGTTTTTTCTTCTTGTAATTAGAAGCGCTTGTCCTCCTAATTAAAATAATAATAATTAGGAGCACCTTCTGATCAATAATAAAAAATTCTGATAAAAAAA
>NW_015652217.1:0-1641 GCF_001515625.1 Sinocyclocheilus rhinocerous | reverse complement strand
ATCATACTGTAACTAAATGTCATATAGCACACTAATACACCAGCACAAGCATTTCTGTTGTTGTGCACGTTTTTGTCCACTTAATTCGGTCTCATTTTGCAGCAAAGTTTTGTCAGATTTCAGCATATAAATCTTTCTGCTGACAGAAATAATAAACCATCAGTCCATTAGCTGACAGTACTTTAGAATCTTTCTTTAGAAGGGGAAACGCCAGAAAATTCAGTGCTATACATTTTGTAACTTGTGCCCTGTTGTCTTAATAAATAGTACATTTAAATCACACTGTAACTGCTGTACAGCGTAATGATGATACTAACTGTAGTTTCTCCAGCTTGCATTGTGAACTGCCCAACAGAACACCAAGGTTTTCAACTCCAGAGTATCCTAGTTGATTCCCACTGAGGTCCAGCTCTCTCAGGTGTGATGGGTTTGAACACAGAGCTGAAGTCAGAGCTGAACAATCGTCAGCTTTTATATCACAAGACCTTAACCTGCATTCAGAGAAATTAAACAAATATTTTGTTTTTCATTCTGTTTCATTAAAATACCAAAACAATAATTTATTTTTTGTACGTGAATGTTCCTCACCTCAATCTTTCCAGTTTAAATCGTGAATCCTTCAGTATATCATACAATTTATTCACTCTTGAGTGGCGAAGTACATTTCCACTGAGGTCCAGTTCTCTCAGGTGTGATGGGTTTGATTTCAGAGCTGAAGTCAGGAAGACACACAGTTTCTCTGTAATACTGCATTTACACAGACTGAAGACAGAAACAGAAAGGTCAAAGGCTCAGATTCTTGATGGCGTCTTATAAAAGAGCAACAGTAGGCATATAGTCCTCCATATAGTCTTTAGTTGCCATAGTTTAACTGTTTTTAATTGTTTTTAAGTTCCAAATGCCAGAAGTTGTTGTTTTCTTCTCATTCATTTATTTATTTTTTTAAACTAGAGACATCATTTTTTTTGGTCTCTTGTTCATTGTTGCATCAAATGTGAATCTCATAATATTTCTGCAGAACATGTACACAACCAGTACAGTTTATCAAATACTTTACATTAAACCCAATTATTTCCTAGTTAGACACCTATTATTAAGTTTGACCAACAGAGAAATACAGTTGCAGTACAGATGCAGTGCTACAGTTTAAATACAAGGTGACAAAAATACAGTTGAATTACAGATGCAGTGCTAGGGTTTAAATACTGTAAACTGGGCCTGTTTGATTAAAAAGTGACTTTCAATCAAACTGCTGTACAGTATAATGATACTAACGCTAGTATTTCCAGCTTGCATTGTGGGTTCATCAGTAGATCACTGAGGTTTTTCACTCCAGAGTCGCCTAGTTTATTCCCGCTCAGGTTCAGTTCTCTCAGATGTGATGGGTTTGAACACAGAGCTGAAGTCAGAGCAGAACAACCTTCATCTGTCATATTACAGCCTCTTAACCTATATTAGGAAAAAGAGAAAAGCAGAAAATGGAAAGACATGGAAAGAGAGATCATCTTGACTTCACCAGATCACAAAATACTCAGGCTCTTTACAATATACAGACTATAAAGTCTTTGTTTAAAAACTGTTGAAGTGATTTTAATAATTTTGATTCTTGTATGTGAATGTTACTGACCTCAATCTCTCCAG
>NW_015652216.1:0-849 GCF_001515625.1 Sinocyclocheilus rhinocerous | reverse complement strand
GTATAGACCACCAGGGCCATATACAGATTTCCTAAAAGAATTAGCTGATTTACTCTCAGACCTATTGGTAAATGTTGATAAAGCACTAATTGTCGAAGATGTTAACATTCACGTTGATAAAATGATGCATCGGAGATTTTAACATTCACGTTGATAATACAAATGATGCATTAGGACTTGCGTTTACTGACCTAATAAACTCTTTTGGAGTCAAGCAAAACGTCACCGGGCCCACTCATCGTTTTAATCATATGCTAGATTTAATTATATCGCATGGAATTGATCTTGCTGATATAGATATCGTACCTCAAAGTGATGATGTTACTGACCATTTTCTTGTATCGTGCATGCTGCGTATTACTGACATTAACTATATGGCTCCACGTTATCGTCCAGGAAGAACTATTGTTCCAGCCACCAAAGACAGATTCACAAATAACCTGCCTGATTTATCTCAACTGCTCTGTGTACCCATAAACACATATGAACTAGACAAAATGACTTGCAACATGGGCACTATCTTATCTAATACATTAGAAGCTATTGCCCCCATTAAATTGAAAAAGGTTAGAGAAAAACGTACTGCTCCATGGTACAACAGTAATACCCATTCTCTCAAGAAAGAAACTCGTAATCTTGAGCGCAGATGGAGAAAAACTAACTTGGAAGTTTGTAGAATTGCGTGGAAAAACAGTATGTCCAGCTATAGACAGGCTCTAAAAGCTGCCAGGGCCGAGCATATCCACAAACTCATAGAAAATAACCAAAGCAGAGTGGCTAGATTAACAAATAACCAGAGGCCATCCGATCTAAATATTCCCTGACAGTTTAATAGTAATGACTTTATGA
>NW_015652215.1:0-609 GCF_001515625.1 Sinocyclocheilus rhinocerous | reverse complement strand
TGTCAGAGCCCTTGTTATTCTTAATTTTGACATTAATTTTCATATTTACACCAGACATATATATCGGTTCAAAATATCGGTTATCGTCTACTTGATCTGTTATAATCGGTATCGGCGTCGACCCCTAATGGATATCGTTATATATTCATGAATTCAAATTTTGTATATTGTTTGTTTTGTTCAATTTGGTACGCTCTGCAAATTTTAACACAAATGATGATAAAGAGTCAAGGCTGAACGTTTTTGTCCTATATGTGCAACTGTCAGACTCTGGTCCGTGTTTTGTTTGTGTTTTGCTCCTCATGTGCCTTCCTTGCCCTTATTTGGTCCTTCCTGTTCCTGTCCTCATTGTGTGTATTCGTCTCCAGCTGTGTTTTGATTAATTAGTTCATTTGCTCCCAGGTGTGTCACATTGGTGTCTGTGTATTTAAAGTGTTCTCAGTTCCTAGTTTTCTGTCTGCTGTTAAGTGTCATTTGGTTTACCTGTTTTCCAGCTTATCATGCGGCCACTTGCCTGATAAGTAAATAATTAAACGCAAAATATTAATTTGACATATGTTTCTAGAGCATCAAATCAGTATATTAGAATGATTTCTGAAGATCATGTGA
>NW_015652214.1:0-458 GCF_001515625.1 Sinocyclocheilus rhinocerous | reverse complement strand
CAACATCAGTCAAATGCTTCCTTTTGTGATCTGATGTGGCTTCTTATCACAGAATGGGCAGAAATATGTTCTATGCTGTAAAAAAGGCTGTGACGATTAGCAATGGATTGTAAATATACTTAATTATTATGAAAATACCCGAGATGGCTTGAACACAGAAACTATATATTGTCGCAGTCGAGTGTTTATTGTCTTCATGTTTCATCATTCAAAACATTTCTCTCCTTTTTCTTCAGTCACAGCGCTAGCTGGATGCTTTTGTCCATATTAGGGATTTCCTGGAGCGTCATGAGTTCTACTACTTCTGTGATGCATATGGGGAGTTTCTGCACGAGGGCGCCCTCTGGCGTCCAGTATGAATGAAACAGACATTACATGTGATTATAGCGCTCAGTAATGCCCAATCCATCCTTTTTTGGGTAAAAATAGGAAAAATAATACTTCTCTCAAAAGAAGTA
>NW_015652213.1:0-534 GCF_001515625.1 Sinocyclocheilus rhinocerous | reverse complement strand
TGCACTGCTAACGCAATGCTCTACCACTGAGCCACAGGAACATTACATAATTATGGATTATAATTGCATATAGTTGCATTGCATCGGGCTGCGTAAACATAAAACCATGTCTGCATTTGTGATCGGAGAAATTACAAACTACAAACGCTACCCTACACTGCTCAAAACTCGCGTTTGAATCGTCAGTGGCAAATTCTTTAAATATAAAAACGTACTTACAGTCTGTGAGTCAGAACAGCCGGCATTGTAGTCTACTCTACCAGGATCAGGAAACAGTCCTCCATAAAATGCGCTGGACACATCAGAATATTTGGGTTGAACTGTTCTGGAACAGTGTTGTAAATACAACTTAACCACTGATTTCTAGTCGTGTCCTCTTTTGGAAGGTCAAACAAAGTAGTTTCGCTTTCACAACGAAACACAGCGTCACACATGGCGGGCTAGAGTGAGCGGAGGTCGGCTTGAGTGAGCGTCGGCGGGCAGGCTTGTGGCAACCACATGTGGTGACCCCGGGCTGGACTCCGCTTCGTCCAC
>NW_015652212.1:0-487 GCF_001515625.1 Sinocyclocheilus rhinocerous | reverse complement strand
AGGGCTTCATGTTAATGTTAATTTAATGTTTATGCTAAAAAATGTTGATATAGCTGTTTGTTGTTTGTGGGTCGCTTAAGAATAGCATTTGGTGGTGTTGATTTACGACCAAGACGATGAGCTACGTCCACCACCCGATCAAGCTGGTCTTGAACATCTGGAGCAACCTTCGCAAGAGCATCGATAGTTATCCGTCTGACATTTTCACCATCAGCCTCATTCACGCCATGCAATTTGAGGGACCATCGTCGAGTGTAACGTTGAGCCTCTGCTATATTAGACTTCAAAGTCGCGTTTTCAGCCTTTAGAGCTTGCATTTCTTTTTCCATCAGGGATAACCGTTCGTCGTGAGAGTTAACTTCGACGATGAGCTGTTGCACAGAAGTTGCTAAACTGTCCACCTTGGCCGTAGTGAGCTCAATAGTTTTCTCAATAGCTGAAACCTTTAAATGCGTTTGGTTGAGTTTCAAGCCAAGTGCATGGATAG
>NW_015652211.1:29992-30154 GCF_001515625.1 Sinocyclocheilus rhinocerous | reverse complement strand
GAACGTTAGGCAAAATTCTAAAAAAAAAAAAAAAATGGAACATTACCATGAAGTCCTCACGACGTTGAACAAATGACGACCAACTGGCGACATCGTCACAACGTACTGTGTTTGCTGGGTATTTTAAGTGAATGCTGTAAAAGTATTGTTTTTAAATCTAAT
>NW_015652211.1:25775-29732 GCF_001515625.1 Sinocyclocheilus rhinocerous | reverse complement strand
GAAGGGTGGGACGTTCGCTTTCAGTGCTATCAGGCTAAAGTTAGCATTTTCCAAGATCTCCTATTGTACCTTTAACTTTAATGGTAAATAGCTGCCGAGGTGAGTTTTAACGCTATAAAAAAAACATGAACAGGTGTTATTTTAATTAAATTTACTTCTTCAAAATTGTTATACCTACTCTATTTCATTTTAAAACAAAAGGGAATTAAAAGGGAAAAAGGAAACATTTTATTGTAAAACAAGTTGTAAAATCTTTTTTGGACAAATACATAATGGATTCTAAATGAGCACTGCGTCGGGACCCTGTCAATCGGAACGCACATTTACTATGCCCCCTTACCGGAAATTGTCACACTTCTGAAGCGTGAAACCTAAAATGCACAAGCCTCAATATAATGACACACGATAACAGTCTCCAAAAATGACAGACAAATCATCATCAAGACACAATAAAATTAGACAATAATTTTAAGAATTCTTTAAACAAGAGATTCATGCCGTTTGAAGATAAGCTCTTAAAGTCTGCGTGAACCGGAAGTTGCTACCGACTTTATTTTAGTATTGTGACATATTTCCAACTGAACTGGAATATTGAATAGAGGGTGGGATTTTATTTTAGCGCTTCTCCTCTCCATCTCTCGGTTGGAGGGGAGTGGTTAAGAATACTCTGCCCAAGCTGTCAAACTGACGTCATCAGAGAAGGAATGCCACTCCAGAGTAGAAGCAGATGTTCATATTTTGATTAAACCAAAACAAACAACTTTTTTTCAGTGGATTAACTTGCATGGATTAATTGTTCACCTCAAGACTAGCAATGTGTGCTAATACAGTAAATAGTGTACATTTTGATTTCATGAGGACTTTAAGATTAAAAATCCAAAATGCCTCTTTCCTTTTTCTTATATAACTAGTATTAATTAAATAAATTTTCCATTGATCTGTTCAATTCCCAAAGTGTAAAAAATGTCATTTTGTGATCACATTTATTAAAATGCCTTGCAGCAGGGCTATTTTGATTTTTAAGCCCTGACAAGACAGTCTGACGGGTAGGATGTCAGATTGTCCTGCCAGGGCTAAATATCAGGACGCCTGGGGCCTTTTGTATAAAACTTTCCGTACCTTTCATCCTAAAAGTGTGTGTACACACAAAAGCTAGATTCTGCATATGCACAAAAGTTTTCAGATTTATAAAACCATGCGTACGCCAGCACCTCCACTAAATTTCCTTTATAAATCCCAGTCAGCAGAAGATTGTGCGTACATGCGTCTCCACCCCATCTCCTCCCCGAAATAACCATATATGGAACTTACAGCACCTACTATGCATAACCTGCGTATCATTTCCATGCATCCACGTGACACCGTTTAACACCATCAAAGATACAAGACATTAGGAAAATGAGAGATACAGACTATAAATGCCATTTGTGCCGTCACATTACATTGTCAAAATCATTGTTTCCTTGTCGTGTTTTAAAATAAATATATCAAAATATCTGTAAAAACCAAAGAGAAAGTTTTTTTGAAAATAGTTATTCTCATTCTTTCCCACTGGTCAAATAGAATTTTAATTGCATCATTGAACATTGTTCTTGCTAAAAACATTTTCTCAGAACACAAGATCTGCAATTTAGTTTAAAGGGGAGTTATTGTTCACCTAGCACTCCTCGCGGTCATTAAAACAAAGCATGCCACAGGAAAAGTGATCAAACGCATTCGCTACAATTATGTATAAATTCATTTATTGTTTGGATACTTCTGGATAATGATTTCATGAAATTTCAGTGTTTAACTCCATTAATGAGAGTGTCATATTTAATCTAAATGTGTATATCAAATGTACAAAAGAGTTTAACTCATTCAGTTAACTCATTACTTCGCTCACTCCAGTAAAAGTGTGCATATACATGGTCTAGACCAGGGGTGTCAAACTCAATTCCTTTAGGGCCGGAGCCCTGCAGAGTTTAAATTCAGCCCTAATTAAACACACCTGATCCAACTAATCAAGTCCTTTAGGCTTATTTGAAAACTACATGGTATGTGTGTTGGAACAAAACTCTGCAGGGCTCCGGCTCTCCAGGAATTGCGTTTGACTGTACGGTGTGCACATATTTACGACAAGTTTATTTTTTATAAATCCCAATATGTACGTGGAAAATTGCTCACATGTTACACCTGCTCCCAGTGTGAATTCACTCATTTGTTAACATGCTCGCCAAAAAAATACGAGCTGCTCACGGGCCGTTCATGCTTGCGATGTGCATCAAGCCTAATTCACAACCAAATGTCACAGGAATTCAAATGTTTAAGTTTGCAAGCCATAAAATACATGTACATGATAATCGGATACCCGATGCGAGAAAAATGGCACTATCGGAGCCGATACCCGATATGAATATCGGATCGGCGCATCCCTAGTAAAAATGAGAATCGATTAATATCGAGATATCGATATTTTTTACCCAGCCCTAATGTTTAGTAGCTTTGTTACCAAGAGTAGGCTGGGCTACTTTAGTCACAGTTTACACTGAATGATGCATTGAATTCATTTTTTTTTTTTATATATATATAAATTTCAAATGTAGCTCGTCCTGTGGGTACCGTGAAAGGGGAGGCACCTGTTGCTGGATATTTAGAGGTGATGTTGGCGTCATGCTTTGCCTCTAATGCACGACCTGCAGCAGAAGTGATGTGGAGATTAGGAGATCTGGAAAACTCTCTGTGGACTGAAACCAATCGGACAGTGAACCCCAGTGGGACCATTACTGTTGTGTCCTACCTACTTGGTGTCCCACTCAAACATTTTAACAAGAAGAACGTCCAGTGTGTGGTGAAACACAACACCCTGGGAGAGGAACTTGTGCTGAACTACACAATAAACATCCACTGTAAGTAAACATATTTGGTCGTACTGTATGTGGTCTGTCAACCAAAAACTTGCATTCAAATGACTGTTATATTATCAAAACTTAAAGGGATAGTTCACGCAAAATTGAAAATGAAAATCATTTACTCACACTCAGGTTGTTCCAAACCTGCATACAAATGACATGTAAAATGGTATTGAATGTAGCAACTATATATGTCAGCAATGTATATTTCATTTATATATTCAACTTTATGAAAACAACAAACAGTATACAAAAAATCTCCATGTATAAATATGTTTTTGTAATATTTTTTTAAATACATGTTTTCTTTTATATTTACTATAATATCAACAGGTTTTAAGGTGGATACACATGTACATGACATATATGTCCAAAAATGCATTGCACATACATAAACATACATATTTATATATTACAGTCCCCCCAGAAACTGTAATAATTTACAAATGTAAGCTTTTTAAAAGATCCAGAGTTTTTAAAAATTGCATCTATAACAGTTTAGTGGCACAGTAAAACTGATAATTTCAATATATAATCTAATGTTTTTGACTTTGGCCTCAGTTATGGAGATGCACATCCCTACCCCACACTCATTCTGACCTTTTCTAAGGTCACAACACTATTTATACATCTATTTATTTAACACACATACTTATTTACATTTCCTTGCATTTGTACATAACATACATGTATATTGTGTTTTTAAAAAAAATATTTTTGTATATTGTTATTTCCTATTTACTTATCCTATTTTTATTAGTTTTATTATGTGTCTTGTCTTGTCACTGTCATTCTGTTTGTGTTGTGTCGAGTCAAGCCAAGTCACCTTTATTTATATAGCGCTTTATACAATTCTGATTGTGTCAAAGCAGCTTTACAGTGTCAAAATAGTTTGTCAATAATGCAAGAAGACAATACCAAAGAGTAATTTTTCAGCTAAAGTCAGTTCATTGATGACTCAGTGATGTCATCATCCAGTTCAGCTATCTTCCAATAGTGTCTGTGCCATCAGTCAGTCAAGCGTCCCCATCTAAGCAAGCCAAAGGCGACAGTGGCAAGGAACGTC
>NW_015652211.1:25570-25718 GCF_001515625.1 Sinocyclocheilus rhinocerous | reverse complement strand
TGCACAAGAGGACCAGCTACTGCTGCTATGGCACTACCCAATGAGTAAGACTGGATTAAATACATGTTTAAGACTGGATTTTAACACATGTATACATGAAGAATACCAAGATGGCGGCGCGGCTTCTCTCTCTCCCGAAAGATAGGTG
>NW_015652211.1:0-19043 GCF_001515625.1 Sinocyclocheilus rhinocerous | reverse complement strand
GCTGTGATCAGCGGCAGCTGGATGCAATAATCGCATGCCAATGTGCATTGGCTCGTTGAGAGTCAAAAGTAGATTTGTCTCTCTAAGCGAGATCCCAATTCGTCGGTCATCCGACGTGACGTCGAGAGTGGCCAACTGAAAGGGAACTAGGGATGCTCATATTGACCATTTAACCCTTAACCGACAGTAAGAATTTTAACCGATTAATACTAATAATCTGTTAAACGGTTTAAAAGGATTAGTGTTGTAACTTTGCAGATATTGTTTATGATCAAACAGCAACATTACACACTAACTAATGTTAAAAAAGTGAAATCGCAATCAACCACCCCTTTTACCGATTATTACTATCAGTTAAACGTTTTAAAAGTTTTTTGTTTTTTTCGCAAATATTTTTTGTGTGTTTGCTGCATGGTGAAAGCAAATATAATGCTATACTTATTTGTTTACTTATGGGCGCGTCAACACATGCAGCATGCCTAGGCTATGAATGTATTCAAATTCTGAATGGATTATAGCCTAGAAAGTGCGCAATGGGTGCTCCCCTTATTATCACTGGAAAGCTGTCACTGTTTCTGTAGTTCATCACGATCTCATAAAGTTAATAAAAAGTAATAAAATAACCTTTACATCTTAAAGCTAAGAATCACTCTTACTCTCCCAGCTATTTAAGACAGCTCGAGAGGTCTCTCGAGTGGTTAGGAGTTGCCCGTAGGGGCTTGTGATGGCGCTGAGGAGACAAAGACGTGTGCGAATCTTTCAGGAGAGGAAGGATGTTCTTGAAATGTTTGACGACGAGCAGTTAATCAAACCGTTACATTTCCTCAGTTATTCAAACAGAAAACGAGCAAAGATTATTTACATTACCAAAGAATATCATAACTGACTTCAGTCTAGCGCAAGTATTATATGCTCTTTAAAAACACTTCTATTATAATCAGTGAAGCTACCTACACTGTATCATGAATAAATCTCTTACCCCTTATTTACACTGTGACTGCACAGGTCTGCGCCGCGTTACGGCTCCGACACGGCCACCGGCGCTGATCACGGCTCATCCGCGCCGCGGCAAGTTTCTGAAGCGGCTCTCCGCGCTGCATCATTAAAGATAGGCGGCTATATTTTTGACGGATAATAATAATAATAATAATCGTCTTGCTGTCGTCAAAGAAATCAGCAACAGGTGATATATCTGACTATCGTCGATACACGATACTCTCATCTACCGGCACAACCCAGAATTGTGATGATGATTCGTTTCCTTACCATAATATATTCTCTTGAAAATTCTTTATTGTCAAATGTGTGTTGAATGTAAACTCCTATTAAGAATTTATCCATTCAATGTGAATTTATCGGAGAATATTCTTTCAGGAATATTCTATTCAGTGATTGGTCCATGCGTGTTTCATCTAAAATCCCGTTTGTGGCACAGCAAAGTGACGTGAATCCAACTCTAAGACTGACACTTAAGACTTAGTCCTATACTTCGCTTAAATTACGACTGAGATGTTGATAACTAACTTTTAAGTGCAGCTTTGAGCCAAGAATTTTTTACACTTAAGTCAATTCTTAGCAGCATTCTTGAGATTAATTCTCAGAGGCTTGATAAATACGGGCCCAGAACTGAATGGAACACCGGAATTTTGGATGGTGAAAGGATTGTAACTTAACCGCCTCTGATTGGCCACTGCGTTAGTGAAATCGACAGATATGTCTGTGATTGGCTATATTGCTCAATGCTGCTGCAAACACGCCATGAATAGAAAAATATGACCAGTGGATGAAAAGTCCCGAACCGCAAATTGACAAGATTTTTGTGATGGTGTTTTTGCCGTGGGTCTAACAGTTAACAGGCAGTGCTCCAGTCTATCCGTACAGCATGCCCACATGTTTTTAGGCTACTTAAAAAAAAATAGACAGGCTGTGCACTGCAGGTAGGCCTGCTATATAATTTTATGTCTGACGGGAACAAGACCGGTACCGTTCTTCAAAGCGCATAAAAGGATTCATTGTGTTTTAGTTTTGTCATCTTAATTAGATAAATATTTAATTTATAGGCTATATATTTAGTGTAGGCCTATTTATTTTATTCTTTTTTTTTTATTTATATTATTTTAATCTGATTTTCTCTGTTCTCAGAAGCGCTGCTGGTGCGTGATAATTTAAAGATGTGTGAATCCAGTTTTCGTTGTTGCTCTGTATGCTGCTGTTTGCTTGTTAAAATAAAATATTTGTTTGTATGTTTTATGTATCATCACAGATAGGCCTACTTATTCTATTTTTATTTAAAATAGCCCCTTTAAAATAATCATATTTTGTTGCTTTGCAGCCTGAAATTAAGACAGACAGTTTTGTTTTATCCAGCTGTATTTACATCCAACTGAAACATATAATGGCAACATGTCAGAAAAATAAAAAACAGAATCACTGAAGCTGGCTGCACACTAGACGATTTTCAAATCTTAAAAGATTTTAAAACCATTGGAGACCACATGAAGACAGTTCAACCGATTTTTAGCCTTCAATGAATGGAAATGAACCTCCTCAGGGCCATTAGAAAAGAGTCTGTATCTAGACTGGTCAAGATCTCGATGTGTACTGCTCTTGTAGTTAAGCATTTAAATAGGATCCCCCATCTCTTTTCATTGCGGCGACCTATTTTAACTAAGAAGGGCCCAAAGCAGTCCACTCCAGTAGAGAAGAACGCAGGACACTGCAAACGAAGTCGGGCGGGAGGCAGATCTGCCATCTGAGGAAGGATTGGGTGTGCTCTCCATCTCTGACATTCTAGACAGGCACGTTGCTCTTTCCGAACAGCTTCACGACCCCGAAGTATCCAGTACGTGCTTTAAGTTACTGTCCACATGCCGAATGAGCATTCTAGTCACGGGGTGCTTCGGATCCAGAACAATTGGGTGAACTATTTCTGGTTCCAGCTGGTTACATCTACGTAGTCTGCCACCAACACGAATGATGTGTACATCTTTGTCAAGTTCAGGTGCCAGCAGAGCTAGACGGCTCGATGGTGGTACTGGTCTACCAGCAGTAAAACAGTGGGTCTCCTCGGGAAAACTCTCTCTTTGAGCAGATCTTAGAATCTCCATATCGGCTTTCTGATAAATTTCAGCTGGAGGCCCTTGTAAGTCAGATGATGTTGCATTGTGTAGGTACTCTGCGGTGGCCTTTACTAGGTCTGTGAAACAGTTGAACTCTTTGGGGTCAGGAGATACTATTGGATATGGAAGGTCAACCTCATATTCCTTTAGCCAGACAGGAGGGTTCCTTTGTCGGCGTGAACGAACATCATCTGGTCGGAAATCTCTGTCTGATGGAGCACGAGCCATCTTCATCCACAGTAGTCACCAGATCCGGCTCGAAGGACCAATGTGTAATGAAGTATTACTTTGTGTTGCTAGTTTGGAGTTATGATCACTGTGGGGCATCTGTTAGAATGCACAAGTCTTTGTTCTCCATTTACATTCTCTTTATTCCAGCTTGTTTCAAGTTACAGGTGGATAGAGATGTGGTTCTACATAAAGAAATAACAGCTTAGTACAATCACAACAAGCATTAATCAGTATTAAAATTACAGTAAATGATTACTAAATTGCCTTGTAACAATAACTATTTCTAATTGGCGAAAATATGCACAAAGGAAACTATTAGAAAACAATGTCTAAAGAGCACGATGTATTTCACCATATAAGTCACTTAATCAGTAACGGTAACAACAATAGTTACTAATCCTTCTTATAAATCAAAACAACAAAGTCACATTTATTCAGCAACAGTTAAATGCAAGATACAAATGTCCACGTTAAGTGTATGCATCGCAACTGACAAAGTGCTGAGTCATTCATTCATCCGACGGCAAATAGTAAACGGCTGAATTCTGGTAAAGTTGCTCATCAAATGTATGCATATAACATGTAAATATGATAATACTTACAATTCTTTCTGCACGCACAAATCCACTAATGCAAGATTAACTGCATAAATAACAATAAAGAGCTGATTTCCTTCTGCCCGTCGCTCCACTGCAAACTAAAACAACTTCCGCCTAAGAACGCAATAATACTTCAGGCAGTTATATGATAAGACAATATATTAGCGCCCCCTCCTGGACTGACCCACACTTTCCTTTGCAACAGCCGCCCCCAAATTTGTTCCACAAATTTGCAGTTATTGGGGCAACCCTTTGCCCTCATCATCTGTAGTAGCGGGGAGGCGGATCAGACGGCTGACAGGTCTGATATATGTCCGATCATTCACCTTAACCTCTGCTGTACGTATTCGACCATCAGCTCCGGTGAACACCTTGCTTATCCGTCCAACTGGCCATAGTGCTCTCGGCAGCTGAGGGTCTACTATGAGCACCACTGTGTTTGGTTGGAGGGGATCTGTGTCAGTTTGCCATTTCTGCCGGATTTGTAAAGCAGGCAAGTAGTTTTTTAGGAACTGTGACCAGAATCTATCTGCAAGGACTTGACAGGCCCTCCAGCGCCTCCGACTGAGTAAATTGGAATCATGGTAAATAGTTTGTGGCAGTGAAGGGTCTAGCCGCCCCATCAAAAGGAGATTTGGGGTAATTGGATCTGGGTCAGCCAGATCAGAGGAGACATAACCCAAGGGTTTTGAATTCAGGATTCCCTCAATTTCAATGAGGATGGTGATGAGCATCTCCTCAGTCACAGTCTGGGCATTGAGGGTGGCATTTAAGGCTGTCTTTATGGAACGGATTTCCCTTTCCCAGGTACCTCCAAAGTGAGGTGCATTGGGAGGGTTGAATATAAACTTAATCTGGTGCTGTGACAGGTAAGTTCGCAACGAAGGGTGCATGGCTTTGAAGGCGTCATGGAGTTCTCGCTCACCTCCTTTGAAATTTGTCCCTTGGTCCGACAGTAGCTCAGCAGGCTTGCCCCTGCGGGAAATGAACCTCCTCAGGGCCATTAGAAAGGAGTCTGTATCTAGACTGGTCAAGATCTCGATGTGTACTGCTCTTGTAGTTAAGCATTTAAATAGGATCCCCCATCTCTTTTCATTGCGGCGACCTATTTTAACTAAGAAGGGCCCAAAGCAGTCCACTCCAGTAGAGAAGAACGCAGGACACTGCAAACGAAGTCGGGCGGGAGGCAGATCTGCCATCTGAGGAAGGATTGGGTGTGCTCTCCATCTCTGACATTCTAGACAGGCACGTTGCTCTTTCCGAACAGCTTCACGACCCCGAAGTATCCAGTACTTGCGCCGTAGTTCTCCAAAAAGTCGCTCAGAACCAGGGTGCTTTAAGTTACTGTCTACATGCCGAATGAGCATTTTAGTCACGGGGTGCTTCGGATCCAGAACAATTGGGTGAACTATTTCTGGTTCCAGCTGGTTACATCTACGTAGTCTGCCACCAACACGAATGATGTGTACATCTTTGTCACGTTCAGGTGCCAGCAGAGCTAGACGGCTCGACGGTGGTACTGGTCTACCAGCAGTAAGACAGTGGGTCTCCTCTGGAAAACTCTCTCTTTGAGCAGCTCTTAGAATCTCTATCTCGGCTTTCTGATAAATTTCAGCTGGAGGCCCTTGTATTTCAGATGATGTTGCATTGTGTAGGTACTCTGCGGTGGCATTTACTAGGTCTGTGAAACAGTTGAACTCTTTGGGGTCAGGAGGTGAAGGGCAGGTGATAGTGTTGAGGCAAGAAACTGGTTTGCGTAGTTCTTCTGATTCCACCTTTCTGGGAATTGTTGGGGTATTCGGCCAATGCTCATGTGACAGCCACAGAAACAAAGGTCCTTTAGTCCATCGATTTTCACCTGCCAGCTCCAACAGTGTCTTCCCCCTTGTGATGTCATCAGCGGGGTTGTTGGCAGAGTCAACATAACGCCAGTCTTTGTTATTAGTCAGCTCCTGTATTTCAGCAATCCGCGTCCCCACAAATACCTTGAAGCGACAGGAATCTGACTGGACCCAGTTAAGGACAGTAGTTGAGTCTGTCCACAGGATAACACGAGCAATGCTTACAGTAAGTTCCCTTTGCAGCACTTGTGCGAGTTGAGCGCCAGTGAGGGCAGCGCACAGCTCCAGCCGGGGCATTGAAAGCTGTTTCTTGGGAGCTACTCGTGATCGGGCAGTCATGAATGCCACCTCAACTTGGCCGCTTGGATCCTCAGTACGCAGATATCCGACACACCCGTAGGCCCGCTCTGATGCATCACAGAATATGTGGACTTCTTTGGTGCAGCTGGGGTGGTCTAGTTTAAGGCTTACATAACATCGAGGCAGACTGAGTTTTTCCAAATGTTGGAGTTCGCTCTCCCATGCTTTCCAAGCTTCAAGCATATCACTAGGGAGCAGTGGGTCATCCCATTCTCTCTTATTGTTCCACAACAACTGAACAAGAACCTTGGCCCTAGTTGTGAAGGGGGTGATGAACCCAAGTGGGTCATACTGGCTAGCCAACACCCTGTAGATATTCCTCATGGTTGGAGGGCTTGCTTCCTGCAGATGGGACTTGTATGTCAGTGTGTCTGTTCTACATTTCCAGCGTAGTCCCAAAGCAGGCTCCTGTGGGTCCATTTGACTTTGGTTGAGCCACTGATCACTATCTTGCGACAGTATTTCTGGGGGAAAGTGTCTTATGATCTCTGGGATGTTACTTGCCCATTGCCTTAATTCAAATCCTCCACTAACCAGCAGTTCTCTCAACTTGTTGACCAATGATTTGGCTGCCTCAGGGGAAGAGAAGCTCTGGAGCCAGTTATCCACATAAAAGTGTCTTTCGACAGCATCACACACGTCATCTTCTTCCTGTCTGTGGTCAGTAACATGCCTTTGAAGCGCGTATGTTGCACAGCATGGGGAGCAAGTTGCCCCAAATGGCAGGACTTGCCATTCATACACACTAGGCGGACTGTCTCTCTGCATATTACGCCACAGAAACCGTAAGAGTGGTCTGTCCTCAGGGAGTAGCCTCACCTGATGAAACATACCTTTAATGTCACTGCTGACAGCTGTTGAATGTTCTCTGAATCGCAGCAGGACCCCAAGCAGAGAGGAGCTCAAATTGGGACCAGGCAGGAGCAGTTCATTCAAATTGTTTCCTTGATAGGTGAAGGAACAATTAAACACTATTCTGTTCTTCGCATTGTGAGTCACCATATGATGCGGGATGAACCAGGACTCGTTAGATGACTCCCACACCTCTTGATTCACTTTTGTGGCATACCCTGCCTGTTCAAGTTTCTGGATTTCGGAGTTGTATGCTGTGGCACGAACTGGATCACGGAGGAGGCGCATCTCTGTACTCCTTAAGTTAGCAAGGACTGCAGTTGGTGAGACAGACAAAGTTGGCATAGACTGCACTCTTAGTAAAGGTGTGGCATACCTTTGTACTCCATTTACGTTCACTCGAACTGTTTTTGTCTGCAAGAGTTCCACTGCACTCTGATCCTGTCGAGACCTGGTCACCAGCTTCTCATTCTTGTATGGCAAAACATCGAGCTGCCAAAGCCTTTCCACATGGTGATGCAGCTCAGCTGATGGGGAGAGTGTTGCAATGAACAGGCATGACTGAGTTCCATTTTGCAGTGGTAAGCACTTAGTAGGGCCTTGAAGTGTCCAGCCAAGTCTCGTCTTAACTACCACAGGACCCCCAGGTGGTCCTAATCTTACTGGCTGGATTGGGGTTATTAAGTGCGGGAAGTCTGATCCAATGAGAAGAAGGGGTTGGGCACATTTGATTTCTGGCAAGGGCAATTTTCTCAAGTATTTGTATTTGCGTTGCAATCGTTCCACTGGGTACGTGTGCTCCGCTAGACCCAACTGGTCTGCAGTAAAAGCTCCTCCGATCTTATAAACTCTCTCGGGTTGGCTGGCTGGTGAGATAGTGAAGGACACCGAAGAACCTTGTATCACTCGTAAGTCTTGTCGCACTGTTCTCAGTGTGAGGCTCTCTGAGGGACCCTGGAGTTTTAACTTCAGTGCTGCCTCCTGGAGGAGAATTGTTCGCTCTGATCCATCATCTAGGATAGCGTAAGTTTCCAGGGTATGATTTCCGTTCCGCAGGAGAACTTTACTGACCTTGAGGAGGACTTGGTTGCATCCAGCCTTTCTGTCCAGATAAAGAATGTCAGTAGAGGAATTTACAAGTCCACAAATTGTTTCAGCACTGGCTTTCTCCTCTTTTGACGGTTCTCCTGGTTTGGTGTTAACATCATGAAGAGCATTCAGATGTTTGCCTTTACAGGTGCTACAGCTGACTCTCAGACGACACTGTGCTGCTTGGTGGCCGCGGCCACATCTCCAACAGCGACCGTTGTTTATCACCCACTGTTTCTGCTGCAGTTTAGTGAGATATGAGAAGTTAGAACAGTCATCAAGATTGTGCAGGTTATTACAGCAGTAAGGGCAATACAGTCTGGACTTCTCAGGTAACTGTGAAGGGATTTTCGCTGTGGAAGATGCTTCAGAAATAGTTTGTGTAGAGCCCAAGAGCACAGTCATTGGCCTGTTTCTTCCTTTACCATCTTTCCTGTGGTCTGTTTGCCTTTTAGTTGCATCTTTGTGAGTCCCTATCCGATCAAAATTTTGCCACAGGTGAAAGTAAGCATGATATTTTTCATATTCAGTTGACTTAACCTGCTAATACTAGCAAGCCAGTGCATAATAAGCCTGTTAGTTTCGCCTGAAATTATTTTCATTACATTTATTCATTTGGCAGACGCTTTTATCCAAAGCGACTTACAATTGAGGAATACAACAAGCGATTTACCATAAGATGGCAATAAACACGAGAAGTGCCCGTTATACAAGGCTTTAGTCTTCATTCAAAATAGTTAAAGCTAAGACAGGAAGGGATAAGGACAATAAGAGAAGAGATGAAGTGAAGGCATTGATTTTTATTTATTTTTATTTATTAATTTATTTTTATGAGGGGGCAGTTAGATGCTCACAGAAAAGATGCGTTTTCAGTTGTTTCTTGAAGATTGAGGGATTTGGCTTTCCGGATAGAGTTGGGTAGGTCATTCTACCAACAGGGTACAGTGAAAGAGAACGTCCTGGAGAATGATTGTGTGCTTCTCGCCAATGGGACCACAAGCCACAGCTTGGTTACCAACCGCAGGCTTCTGGAGGGGATGTAGACGCTTAGGAGCGAGCAAAGGTAGTGGAGCTCATGGCCGTTCAAGCACCAATGACTTGAACTTGATGCGAGCTGCGATTGGTAGCCAGTGCAGAGAGATGAGAAGTGGTGTGACATGGGCTCTCTTGGGCTCATTGAAAACAAAATTCATCTACATCTTGGATGGCCTTATTATGAGTATATTTTCAGCAATTTTTCATTTTTGGGTGAACTATTCCTTTAATGTAACAATTGCCGTTTATTAACTTTTACAGTGTAGAGAACTCTGAAAAAAATTGTATGATAGTCATAAGAGACTGAAGGGTGTGACAAGTTTGGTGGATGTTTGATAAGCTATTTTTAATAGTCCTAGTGATCCATTTTTTTCAAATTAAAGTTCATAAAGCAAAACAGGAAGTGTGTTTTCAGCAGGAGTCTTCATTTTAAGTTATTGGATGTGGAGGATGTTATATGAACAATTCCAAGGTCTCCTGCATTAAAGTTAATTTCCTTGCGCTCCTGAAGCACAGACATGTCATTTACACTGATGCAACTTTAATATCCTCCCTGAAAGTTAATGCTAAATCAGTATATAAAAACCTCAGCCTTGCTGGAGAGAACATTGTGAATCTGAATGAATCTTTTGTCTTTGAGTCACATCACTAAGTAATGGAGTGTGAAAAAACTGATTGTGACGCAGGTTGGAAGTAATGAAATATTAACTGTTGAATATTGGTAAGTGATTGGGATCACTATATCCATCTGGCTCCTGGGAAAGTAATGTTGGGGAGTCCAACGGTCATGTGAATTTCACCCTGACAGTGTACTAATCAAAAATGATATCAACAACCGCAGATACCCTCTTCCATGGCACCCATCTCTATGCATTTCAAATTACTTTCCATTGTCAGATATCAGTAGCCGTTTAAGGTTTGTGTGCAAGCTGGAAAGCTGTTGGCTTCTCCATCCAATCCATTAATGTTGTAAATTAAATCTATCTTTTTTATAAATTGCTTGTGTTCCCCTTGGTTTACTTCCACTCTGTCTCTGGACTGTAAAGCTTTCCAGAGAAACAAGAAAAAAAAGATTAATTTAAACCCCATACAAAGTACACCTAATTAATTCTATGTTATTTTTATTAACTGTATGCTGCTGCTTTATTGCTTTTTCTTGTCAAACTAAAACACTATGCGGTATCTTAGCTCATAAAAAGGTTATTATTTTATGTCAGATCTTTAATTCTGCTTGTAAAACACCTTAAAGTGGTAGTTCACCCATAAAGTGGATAGGAAATAGAAACAGCTCCAGGAGGACAAAAACTATAACAGAGTATGATTTCTGAAATCATGTGATACTGATATTTAGTGATTATTTGTCATTTTAGGTCTTAAATGTCCCTCATGTTTTAACACATCCAAACATGAACAGTCTGTCTAAAATGTGACATATTCAAGACGTTATTGAAATACATTGTATGAAAAACCTTTTATGCAAAAACGTTTGTATGCAAAACTAAAGTGTGTTCTTAGGACACTATAGGTGTAATGAAGTATTACTTTGTGTTGCTAGTTTGGAGTTATGATCACTGTGGGGCATCTGTTAGAATGCACAAGTCTTTGTTCTCCATTTACATTCTCTTTATTCCAGCTTGTTTCAAGTTACAGGTGGATAGAGATGTGGTTCTACATAAAGAAATAACAGATTTCTTAGTACAATCACAACAAGCATTAATCAGTATTAAAATTACAGTAAATGATTACTAAATTGCCTTGTAACAATAACTATTTCTAATTGGCGATAATAGGCACAAAGGAAACTATTCGAAAACAATGTCTAAAGAGCACGATGTATTTCACACCATATAAGTCACTTAAACAGTAACAGTAACAACAATAGTTACTAATCCTTCTTATAAATCAAAACAACAAAGTTACATTTATTCAGCAACAGTTAAATGCAAGATACAAATGTCCACGTTAAGTGTATGCATCGCAACTGACAAAGTGCTGAGTCATTCATTCATCCGACGGCAAATAGTAAACGGCTGAATTCTGGTAAAGTTGCTCATCAAATGTATGCATATAACATGTAAATATGATAATACTTACAATTCTTTCTGCACGCACAAATCCACTAATGCAAGATTAACTGCATAAATAACACTAAAGAGCTGATTTCCTTCTGCCTGTCGTTCCACTGCAAACTAAACAACTTCCGCCTAAGAACGCAATAATACTTCAGGCAGTTATATGATAAGACAGTCTATTAGCGCCCCCTACTGGACTGACCCACACTTTCCTTTCCAACAGTTATATTTTTTCTGTTTAATTTATTTTCCTAGATCCTCCAGAATCAGTGTTGATCATTCCTGACAGTCCAACAAATGCCAAAGAATTCATATGTATAGTGGATAGTAACCCAGAACCACACGACTACATCTGGACTAGGTAATAAAAGCATGTTTTGCAAACAATTCACAGTTCTTTTTGGGGGGATGTGTATAACAGATTGTGCCTAATGAAGAGTTACTTAGTGTTACCAACTTACCACTGACAGTTCTGTTATCTAACTGCAAAAAAAACATCAGTTTAAATAAACTTTTGATTGGAGAAGCCAGCACTGAATGTTTGAATCAGTTTACTTTGACTTTACAGGAGCTAACCATTTTTAATACCTTCACAAAGCTGACAAGATCTATCTGATGAAAATACAGCACTTTAAGGCACAAATTGCATAAACGTTGTATATTGTGACTAAACTATCAAGCTCAAAGGTTCTAGGACTTTACTACCATATCGGGACATATTTCTGTGTGAAATGGCTTGTCAAGCAAGAAAAAACAAAGGACAGGACTTGATTTTATTCACAGTTTGATGATTGGATTGTGAAAAGTGAGCACTGCATACACTGCATACTGCATGGGGGCAGATCTGAATGTGATTGCAAAACTGCTACATTGACATGTATACAAGTGAATAATTTACAATAAGACCAGTAACATGCATTTAGAAAATAAATAGGGTAAATTTTGTTTTCGTTCCGACTTACTTTGTTCTTGAAAAAGCATCTGCCAAGTGCAAAGGTTATAGACCTAGATAGATGCATGAACGTTTTGTATGTTTCGGAGAGAAAGACAGATAGATGGAAGGTTGAGGTGTTGGTGGGTGGTTGTTTA
Organism: Sinocyclocheilus rhinocerous; assembly: GCF_001515625.1. NCBI lineage: Eukaryota > Metazoa > Chordata > Actinopteri > Cypriniformes > Cyprinidae > Sinocyclocheilus > Sinocyclocheilus rhinocerous. Next base: position 6,756 of record NW_015652211.1, on the reverse strand, counting down.
CTACTTGAATTTTCCAGATGTTATCTAACTATTTTTTATTATTTTACAGATATTTTGCCCACTGTACATCATGTGTGCTGTCATATACTAGAAAAACATTGATCTTTCATATGTCTCTATTTTAACAGAAAGAATGGAAGTGCTCCCTATTATGAAGGCAACAGGCTTCTTTTCCCAAAACTGTCCCCCGACTTTAATGGCTTGTACATCTGTTTTGCTAAAAACAAATATGGAAGTTCATTAGGTTCTCTGTATGTCAGTGTTCATAATGGTGAGTCTATTTTTGTTTTTATAGTTTGTTATACTGTATGTTATAAACTGTTATGCTATGAAAAATGTACAAAAAAAAATTCACAGCTGAATTAAAACCTCCCTTTTATTTCAAAAATAATGGAAAAGGTGGTTGTTTTCCATCTATAGACTTACTTGGCTGAAAATAATACCTCAGAGCCATTTCAGTCTGGCTTTCACTCTTTACAGCACTGAGGCTGCTTTTATTGTGCGGGGTAAATGACATGATAATGGCGTGTCGTCTGATTCTGAAGCACTTAGTCTACTGATTCTTCTTGAACTTAGTGCAGCATTTGACACTGTCAAAAATAACTTCTCATTTACCTATCTTATATCAGTACTGTGAAAACTGCTATGAAATGAATCCTACCTCTGTGATAGTCAGTCTGCCTATATCAATTCCATACTTCAGTAACTGGGTTCCAGTTTCCCACTGTATACAGTTTAAAATGTTAGTCATGGTCTTTAAGGTATGCCATTGTAAGGCACCAACTCATCCTGATCAGTTGCTCCACACTTATACACCTGGGCACGCCCTTCAGTTTGCGGGAGGTAAACTACTCACCGTACCAAAGTTAAGGCTGTCATCTATTGGGGTGAGAGCTTTTAGTATCTTTGCCTCTAAACTTTGGAACAATCTTCTGAAATCTCATCTTGAAATCTCAGACTTTCAGTTTTGAAAACTCACCGTTTCACTGTTATTATAATGTTTCTGATCTGTAACTCTGTAATGCCTTTGCTTTAATATATCTGCATCTTTGCTACATTTTGTTCTGACCTGTTGTTATTTGCATTAGTTCTGATATTGCAATGCTGTTCTGTAGTAATTGTTTTGCTGTATAATCTATTTCTATTCTTGTAAAGTGACCTTAAGGTCTTGAAATGCACTTATTATTATATAAATTATATTTATTATATAATTATTATATTATATAATTACTTATTATTATATAAAATATAAATAATTATTATTATTATTATTAATTCTGGACTTGGAAATCCAAGATAAATCGAATAAACCCATGTCTGTATAAACAGATTGTTCAGCCTTTTCAGAATAACAGTAACATTGTAGAAGTGTCTCTCTCTGTCCTTCTTTCCTAGAATCCAGCACCGTCTGTTGGAGTCTGTTTGGTTTTCTCATCTGCTGTGCTGTTCTTGCTGCTGTTGTTGGTGCGATATTCAAATTCAAGCCGTGAGTTTGAACATTTGATTTGTCTCAGTGTGATGTGAGGGTTTATAGTTTCTGTATATTATGTTTTAGTTTGTTTTGGGTTTTAGTCTAAACTTAGTACAAAGTGAAATTTTCCAGTGATAAGCTTTTTGTTTGACACAATCATAATACATTTGATGTTTAATGTGCAGATATGAGGGGTTGGATTTTAAACCATTCAGAATGGTAAATACAGTATGTGCAGTATTTTTTGTAATTTATTGCCAAGGCAATATAACACAAATTATATATACATAAATTCACAATTTTAGATTTGTGGAAACATGTAATCTCAGTCTGTTAAAAGGGTTCATAATTTATAAAGCCTATATTGCAGGGTTCCTCAAATCTGGACCTGGTGTCCTGCAGAGTTTAGCTCAAAACCTGATCAAACTCAGCCTTCTGTAATTTTGTAGTAACAATGAAGACCTTCTCAAAGGGAAAGACATGGTTGCATCTTTCCTAGTCCAGTCCTTCTGAGGTTTCAAGGATAGAGTCCTACTCAGCATTAAACACTAGAATGAAATGCTCTAGTAAGTGCGCATGGCTATATGTCATAAATGTTTTCGCCCTGCAGTCATGGCATGAAAATAATTTTTAAATTGTAATTTGTAGAAGAATATAAAAGAATACTTTTAAGAATTTTATATATATATATATATATATATACAGTTTAGCATTATGTGATTCATTTAAAACTAAACAAAAGACGTCGGTCATCCGACGTGACGTCTCCGTTCCCTCCTTCAGGGAACGAGGGTTACCATACGTAACCGAGACGTTTCTTGCTGCAAGTGCAATAGGCCATAAGTTCAAATCTTGTTCATCTGACATATTCTTTTTTTAAAGTGCCCTTATGAAATGTTTATAATTTGGTTTTTGATTGGTCCGATGACCCAGTCTGTTGTGATTGGTCTACTGCGTACAGCACATGTCGGAAATGCCCATCACCAGTACTGGAATACGGCTTATCAATAATTCATCCTATTATAATAATAATAGTGCTCTGTTCTAAAATTAAGAATCGGAGTGGAAAAAGTTGTTTTACACTTATGTTAGTGAACCAGACCCACATCTTGGTAGTAAAGACCCAAACAATAATGGTATATGCGTTAGCCGAACACAGACATAGTGTACTGATAAAGCACTGCAGTTTGTAAACCAACGTATTGCTCCATCCTTTATCTTGACTCCAAGTACAACAGACATTCTATATTAATCAACACATTTCTAGACAATAGCAGGCCCACAGCTGATTAGCAGAACTATAACGTGAGTTAGCCAGAGACTTACAGCTGCACTGAATGTATACACAACACAACACATAAAAATATATATTTTGCACGCTCGACAGAACATCAAAGCAACAATTATTAATCATACTTACAGGTTGTGATTCAGAGGAACAAACTGTTCCAAACAAACTGGGCACTGACCCATCTTTCAAAGACAACCGGTTTACGAATCCTGCATTGAACTCGTGGAGATTGGAGATGCAGTCGTCAGTGTAATGACGGGAACACAGCAAAAGGTTGTGATTATAGGCTACTGCTGTGGTATCTTAGTAAATATGAATGTTAACCACTGATTCTTCACCAGCTCATCCTTTGGAAGTGAAAATAAACCGAATTCACTGTCACAGCACAGTACGGTGACCAGGAAGGGGACATGTTCACTTAGTTTTGTCACGGCCACGTCATATTAACGAGATCATTTTGTCGAGGTAATGACATCCTTATGTCATGACCACGCGATGTGAAGTCGTGGCCTTGAGATCCTCTGTTGAGGGAACAACATCCATTTCTCATGGCCACGACTTCTTATGTTGAGGGAGCGACATATTTTTCTCGTGGCCATGAGTTTAATGTGTAAACAAACCTGCATGACCATATGAACCTGCGATTATCAGATTATTATAAAACATTTTTATCCATCCCAGTCTTGTAAATTCGTTAACTGATCGTGTCTTTTTATTTAATATTTGTATATTATTCTTTTATTATTATTATTAAACTGTAATATGATAATATTATAATAATATTATTATATTAAATGGTTAGGGCTATATTTTTATATTTATTGTTGTATGTCCCCTTTCAATTCATGTATCAATTTACCTAATTAAAGTTCTGTATAGTTATTATTAATATGCTACCATATATATTGCAAGTACTGTAAACGCCTGACAATTAAGTCAATAAAGTTTTGACTTTATGATTGTATTTACGCCCGTGTGTGACTTTAACTTGTTGGCTGTGTAGTCAAGCACACAATGAAGTGGTAAAGTTCAAGAGAGTATTTAATGCACATTTTAGGAGTAATCCAAATGTAAATCCATTCCACAACACTACAAACCAACATCACCAAAACAATACCAGTCAGAGAACTGAGGGAAACAGAGGGCTTAAGTACAGGGGAGAACACAATCAGGAAGAAACAGAACAGGTGTGGGGCTAATTAACAACCAATGAGACTAATGAATTACTAAGGGAACAGATTAACCAGGGAACTAATGGAGGGGAACAGAAATACAGAGAAAACCAGATACGGCGTTTGAAGTTTGTTTTCGCGGGATGTCCACGCAGAGCGTAGGCGCCCATTATGCCAATGTAAGAATTTGTGACGTGTGTAATTCGCGGAATGGGATTCGTATTTAAAACGACCCGTTTCAGCGGTTCTGAGTCGACTCTTTCTTTTGAAAGACAATAACTTTATTTATGATGCACTAGCTTTACAATTTACAACTTTGCAGACTGTTTACGTTCACATACCGCTGCATTACACACTGCATGAAATGTAGTTTTCAAAATAAAAGCACTTAAATAGTTAAATTTGCAAATTAAAATAAAATAAACAAATATATTTTGAACAACAGAAAATCGTAATAATGGTGGTCTGTTTGTTTGCATTTTGTTTTGTGATTTCACAGGAATGGAGAGTTTTCGGTTTAGAGACAGTGAAAGCTGTATGCAGTCAGCACTCCATCTTGAATCAGATGTCCCCAATGACCAGATGTGCCTTTGTCTAAAGAGGAGAATACTGACTGGAACAAACAAAGTTTTTAAGGACTGGTAAGAAGAGGATTCAGAGTAAAATCACCTGTTTTCAGCTAACATGAAGGGAGATGAAATACTAGATCTCACAAAAGACTTGGAAGATCTCACAAAAGACTAGAGAAACTTCCCTAAATATAAGGTATCAAATTAAATTGAAAGTAGATTTTGATTAAGTGGAAAGTACCTCTTCAATATGAAGGGGGAGTGATATTATATTTCAAGCCTGCAAAAGTCCCTTTAAAAAAAAAGCATCATGTACAGCTTCCCTTCTCCTGACATCTCCAGAGCTTGAAAATCTAGTTAAGGAAAGCTAGGGAAATTCCCTAAGAATGAATAGCATTCAATTAGGTTGCATAGTTGTCTGCGTCTGTGTAGTTTTGGCACATGACTAATAGGAAATTTAAGCAAAACACAATCGGCATGGTTCAGTTTCCTATTTTGCAGGCCTGTTCTGCTTGTTAGACAGATTTGGGAGACTAGGTAGAAACAGTATCACTCTTTGTGATCCAGGCACCTGAATCAGCTCTTTAAATTGCTAAAAATGAGCTTAATTACAAAATACATCTGGATATATGTCCTGTTATTTATTGTGTTATGAGAGAAAACTGTCATGCATCATTGGCACATGAGGCAGAGCATTATATCCTCAACAGATGTCTGTTAAACAGATATCTGTTAAAAGTGGGGTGGGGGTTGGGCTGTGGTGTAGGGTTGTGGTAATGGTTAACAGGCAGATGTTGGCTTTGGGATAACTGTTATTTTTTTCTTCCCTTTTAGTTGTCCCTCTTAATTTAAGTTTGCTTCTTTCAGTTTTTCTTTCAGTCTTTCCGGGTTTTTTATTTATTTATTTATTTCCCATTCTGTATGTGTCTTAAAAGTGAAATCATAAATTGTAGAGACTCTTAGTGGGATAGTCCACACCCACTACTTAGACACACATATACACACACAGACATCCTCCTGATACTATGCAGTGCTATAATAAGTGCATGTACTAGAGTTGGGGTACTCATGCATTTTTATGCATTTTTATTTGAACTTGACTCGTACTCGGAAAATATGTCAGAGTCCAACCGAGTCCAGGGACAGTTGACGGAAATGTCTCAATGACTTAATGCATTATCACAAAAGTGATATTCAGTATTTCAGTATATTGTCTTTAAAAGTCTTTTCGTGTGAAGTGTGCTGTAGGGTGGAACATTAGGTACAGGGGATTGACTTAATTGCAATATCTCCAGTGTCTTCAGTATCTAGCAATATCTCCAATATCTTCAGTGTCCTCAGTGATCTCTTATCCAAAACAAAACCCGCCCTGGAGCAGATGAGCTGTGTAGTCACTATGATGATGGACAGTGCTAAAAAAACAACAATCCTCCATGGACTGAAAAAATGCAAGGTCACTCCATGAGTTTGCTCATTTTAACTGGGTAGCTACTCAAACTTGCTTTGTGATGCAGGCCTCTTGTGTCAAGGTGATATTATATGAAGTGGATAGCATTTCATACGATGTATATGAAGTCTGAAAATGCAAATACTATGCAAAAACTCTGTGCTATAAAAGCTTTTATTTACAGTTTTGTGAAGGACAGATTAACATTTTAGACATAAAGATATATGGGCCTGTAATTTATCAAATACCATGCCGAATGTGCGTTTTGTAATCATTTCTATAGCCTATACACAAAAAAAAAAAACTTGAAGTTTCTTGTATGGAAAAAGTTAGTACACCCCTACATTTATCACTACTTCAAGTGCTGAACATTAAAGAGGAAAAACATAACTTACATAAACACCAGCAAACTGGTCATGTTTTCTTACAAGTCGTGCCATTTATGCCAAGATTAAAAGAGCTCCCAGAGACCCTCAGAAGAAAGGCTTTTGAAGTTTATGAATCTTTAAAGGGGTCATATGATGCTGCTAAAAAGAACATTATTTTGTGTATTTGGTGTAATGAAATGTGTTTATGCGGTTTAAAGTAAAAAAAACACATTATTTTCCACATACTGTACATTATTGTATCTCCTCTATGCCCCGCCTTTCTGAAACGCGTCGATTTTTACAAAGCTCATCGGTCTGAAAAAGCGAGGTGTGCTGTGATTGGCCAGCTATCCAATGCATTGTGATTGGCCGAATTCCTCAAGCGTGAGATGGAATTTTACGCCCCTCACATACTGTTGATGCCGTGTCCCGGCCGGA
>NW_015652210.1:853-983 GCF_001515625.1 Sinocyclocheilus rhinocerous | reverse complement strand
GCTCAAAAAGGCCTCTCATAGCAGCAGATCCAAGCTCTCGGTCGACGGTCGTCAGACGCCTTCAAGAGCTATATCAGGACCCTGCTCATTTGATACTGCCGCCGCAGTGCCCCGCTTAATTTGATACTGC
>NW_015652210.1:0-208 GCF_001515625.1 Sinocyclocheilus rhinocerous | reverse complement strand
CGAGTTCTCTGGGTTCGGGCTTTAACCCGAGCTCGGAGCCCTCCCTCTGGACAGCACGCCAAATATGCTACTAATTGCTTAATCACATTATATGTTAGTGCGAACTCGTGAAATTATGTTTTATTAACAATGTTCGGGAGGAGCACGATCAGATAATCCGTCCGTCTGGCCCAGGTGGAGCTTGTCAGCTAATCACCTTAACAAGCAC
>NW_015652209.1:0-1807 GCF_001515625.1 Sinocyclocheilus rhinocerous | reverse complement strand
GCTATGTCACGAATTGGTGCCCTTCCTCCAAAAGCTATAACAATTGTTTAATCAATCGTGTTTGTTAATTTGTTTTTCATTAAAGTGGAAATCACTTTACTAAATAATAAAAACTTGAGTGACTACTTCAGTTCCACTTTAAATATTTGAGATAATTAAAAAAAAAAATGTTGTGAACTTGTCGTAGGCTTTAAACTGAAAATCAATAAAATCAGTGCACAACGTGCGTGGCCACAAGCCTAAAAAATCTAAAAGAAAACTGAAAACTTTACAAAAGTACATAAACTCGTGTGTTACATGATTCTAAATAAGCATACAAAATCTTATGGAGATTGGACGTAAATTGACACTGTAATAGTTATAAAGGTTAAAAACACTATACGTGTATGATCCATTCCCTACAAGTACAAATACAACCAATAGATGGCAGAAAAGGATTACTCATTGGCTCACTGTACTTATATAGTTGTTTTCTCATATTTAACTTTTGTATTGAAATTTATTGAATATAGACATTATAAAATTATTGTTATTACATTTCTCACACTTGCAGTTACTGTAGAATGTTGCAGCTTGACTTTTAACTTGAACTTGAAAACAGGAACATATTTACCCTTTATTGGATTCCTTAAATTGGCTTGCAGTTCGATTTAAAATTGATTTTAACGTTTTAGTGCTTACTTATAAATCCTTACATCATGGCCTAGCTCCAACCTACCTTTCTGATCTAATACGATTGCAGACTCCATCCAGGTCTCTGAGGTCTGCTGACCTTATGCTGCTAGCTGTCCCAGCGTAAGACTGAAGATGTTTGTTTTACCTCCTTTATGTACAGCATTTTGGACACATTTCATCCAGGTCTCTGAGGTCTGCTGACCTTATGCTGCTAGCTGTCCCAGCGTAAGACTGAAGATGTTTGTTTTACCTCCTTTATGTACAGCATTTTGGTAAACTATTGTTGTTTTTAAATGTGGTTTAGAAATAAAGTGAAACTGATTTTAAACCACATTTTGTCCAACTTTACCTCTTTATTTATACAGGCATATTAGTTTTGACAATTATGCCACATTATGATTCAACTTAAACCTGAAATTGTTATTATAAGCAGGACATTTGCAATAAACATCTTGTCAGACCAACAAGAGGGCAACAGCATACAACTAGTGTGAGAAGTCCCAATTAGCAAAGTACACATAGCAAGGTTATTATTATTATTAATTAAATAAATTAGAAAAATAGAATTTGTAAGTGGTAGTATTAATTAGCCAGGTCCAGGTTTCCATAGTATGTTCATTGATATCTTTAAATTGTTGTAAAGAAGTACATCTAAAACAGGTCTCCTTATTAAATAATATCACACAATTTATTTAAAACAATATCTGTGCACAATTCACAGCAATTTTCTTTTAGAAAAACAAATGATTATATCAAACAAATACACATTTTAACATGTTATTGCCAATAAATAATTTCTACATTACTTATAAACCCTTATGTTTATCAGTTTAGGTAGTTTATCAGTTTCAGGAAACTTATACAGCAATACATAAAAACATATCCACACAATATTATTTAAATAGTTTTTTTTAATAATTTTGATTAAAACTAGATTATAAAAAAACTTTAAATAAGATATAAAAAATATTTCATTCATGAAATTTCAGTTCTTTTAATACATTAAAATGTTCTGAGTCAAAAACAGAAAAAACAAACTCATAAAGTATTACATAGCATATTAAATATTTAAGTGAAATATATCCATTAGTTACAAACAAATATTAATTCATTTATTCAATTCAATTATTTG
>NW_015652208.1:469-1097 GCF_001515625.1 Sinocyclocheilus rhinocerous | reverse complement strand
ATTTTAGTGTGTAAGCAATCGTAAAAAACTGTAAACACATGTAACTTTTCTAATGATATTCTGTAGCCTGGGTTTGATTTTTTCAGAAATATTGTTAGAGTAAAGTATGTGATTGACCAAACACAGCACCAGTACATTGATAAAAAAAAATATATTTCTCTCCACATTGTAAAATCAGTCAATATAGCCATGCATTTTACAGTTTCTCAACTGCTTACACATTTTCTAAACTTTACCCCTTTTCTTCAAAACATAACACACAAATCCAAGAATTGCACACAAAATGCCTCACATCTCTTGCAAAATGACACTGCATTCAAAAGATCACAAAAGCAAACATCCGTCTTACGTTGCAAACAGTTTTGCCATAATGTATTTTTGGATATGTCCTATACACACAGTAATTCAAAACCTAAAGCACTTTTCATGAGCTCCTATGGACATTTCTGTACAAGATCGAAAGTAATTGTCAGAGAGATTTTGAAAAATTCACAGTAAACACGAAAGCAAGATTGAAAAACTATTTTTTTACTGTAAGCATTTGTGGTTATGAATACAGTACTAAAGAAAAGAAACAATGTGTAATTGGAATCCAAACAATTTTGGAAAAAAAAAAAAAAAAAATTCC
>NW_015652208.1:0-313 GCF_001515625.1 Sinocyclocheilus rhinocerous | reverse complement strand
GGGCTGGGTCCGGCCACAATACTTCATCCACGTCACATGCTATGTTCTCTCTTGCCAGACACCGTGGAAAGAACCTCCTTGTATGGCGTATCCAACCTTGGATGGAGGCGGCATCAATGTCTCCACATGCCTCCTCCATTGCCTGGAGAAGTGTCATGTTGACATAGGGATGACGATCATACACTTTCCAGCGCCATGTGGAGAAAAATTCCTCTATAGGGTTTAGAAATGGTGAGTATGGAGGCAGGTAGACAACAGAAAAATTGGTATGAGTAACAAACCAGTTTTGGACCTGATGGGCGCGATGAAAGCT
>NW_015652207.1:0-505 GCF_001515625.1 Sinocyclocheilus rhinocerous | reverse complement strand
CTTAATACAGTGCTTTCTAAAAAAGAATGCCAGAAATGCATGTGATGTTGCTGAAGAGTGCAGTTAAAGTAAAATATAACTAAAATATGTTGAGAGAAAATAGTTCTTAAACACATGGAATCTCTTTTCAGTGGATATGATAAGATGTCCTATTTGAACTACTTTGCTTGTTTTATCTAAACTGCTGTTATAAACTGATATTAGAACTGAGAGATTCAGTGCAGTTCTCATAACTGACACTTTCAATCTCCTCCTGTTCAGCATCACTGACTTGAATGGATTAAACGTCACAACAGACAACAGCAACAATAAAAATGTTTTCCATCGAAAACATTTCATAACATACAATGACAGAAGTGAAAGTATGATGCTTCTCAAGGAAATAGAAAAGCCACAAACACCTTCTCAAGGTCAAACAATGGAGAATGCATCCTCTTTGCACGTAAGACATCAGCTCTGTACAATGAAGATGCAGATTGTCTCCAGCGATAACAGATCTAAACAT
>NW_015652206.1:0-532 GCF_001515625.1 Sinocyclocheilus rhinocerous | reverse complement strand
AAAAGAAGCAAATAAATATATATAAAAAATGTTCATACACAGCTTAAGTAGCAGGACTGTGTTCAGTTTTAACTCTTTCTTCCATTTTGCATGTTTGGGTAAGAATAAGCACTTCTTCTGGTACTTAGTGTCTTTCATTCCAACATAAGAAAACATTTCTGGAATCTGCATCTGAAATAGCATTTAGATGTATTTACACAGTTTAATGTACAGTATCTCAGAGGGGACATGGATGCATTTAACCTGCAGTTACAGACGTATAAATAATGTTTTGTTTTTTACATAAAATGTGGAATACTGATATTTTAAATTATAACAAACATGAAAAAATTTGTAGAAATGTGAAATTAAAACCGCCAGCAGGTGACAGCAAATGACTGTTAATGAGTGAGTCATTGAGATTCAACCGATTCATTCAAACGGCTGATTCATTCAGGAACAAAGCATTTGACTGGCTGCGTCCGAAACCGCCTACTCAATGAGTAGATACTTAATTTCAATAAGTACTTACTTAACGAGCGCTAAAAGAGTA
>NW_015652205.1:0-567 GCF_001515625.1 Sinocyclocheilus rhinocerous | reverse complement strand
TTTAAAAATGTTGTAGATTTAAGTAGCAAATGAGAATCGCTAAAACTAATGCATATATTTTGAGAGAAAGGCCTTCTTTATGATTTTCAGTTTTGTTTTAGATAATAAAGCAACAGTTTTTAAATAACGAAAGAATATGTAAAAGTATGGTATTTTAGCCCTCTGCTGTTGGGGCTAAAGGCGCACAGTAATTAACATGATAATTAATAGATGGCTGACTTTTCCATTTGTTGACATGACATGGTTAGATTCAGATGGTAAATATCATATATTATTTTGGGTGAGATTCAGATGGTAAATATCATATATTATGTTGGGTGTCCATATTAGAGATAATCACCATGTTTAGAATGAAACCATCATATTTAAAAACATGATATTAATCATATCATATAATAAAATATAATTTGCTGTTACTACTGTAAATATATATTCAATTATTATTGGATCTCCTTCAATACTTTCAGAATCTTTACTTATTAAAACGATATTGTTTCTGTATTTTAAAATATATATTTTTAAATTAACACATTTTAATGACAGCATATTTATTGGAAAAAAAATAAT
>NW_015652204.1:476-576 GCF_001515625.1 Sinocyclocheilus rhinocerous | reverse complement strand
AGCCGTGACAGGACAGGACGAGGATTCGCAGACGGCCTCCATAGCAGTGACAGCACAGGCAGAGAGTTCACAAACGGCCTCCATAGCCGTGACAGGACAG
>NW_015652204.1:0-178 GCF_001515625.1 Sinocyclocheilus rhinocerous | reverse complement strand
GAGTTCACAGATGGCCTCCATAGCCGTGACAGGACAGGACGAGGATTCACAGACGGATACTACTGACACCTCTGGAGGTTCTCTAGCGGATGCTGCCACCGCTGGAGGTTCTACAGCAGTACCATCAGGAAATAGTTCATTAACGGTTCCTTCGACTACGACATGACAGGCTGAGAGT
>NW_015652203.1:0-1325 GCF_001515625.1 Sinocyclocheilus rhinocerous | reverse complement strand
AAAAAGCATTTTAGGGGGCCCTTTGCTTTTGGGGGCCCAAGGCGGACGCCTACCTTTGCCTAATGGTTAAGTCCGCCTCTGCATATAATGCAGAAACATTCATGAAGCAAGCAAAACACGCACAACACGTATTTGTACTGGTGCAGAATGAGAGGGACAAGTACAGTACAGCCTAGCGCATTTCACACAGGCTGTTAGTTTCACTTTCGCCAGAAAGTCGTGTATGCTTAAGGGTGAAAATAAATGCCGTTTATAGTGAATGCCCTTATAAATTGTCTTATATTTACGATTTAGTTTTAATCCAAATGATGCGTGCTAAGTGAGCGAACATCAATAAAGATCACACAACAGAAGTGCGCGCTCTCTCTCTCCCTCCCTCCCTACCAACCATTAAGTAGCTTGTGTATTGTTTTACTTAATACTTTTTGACACATCCGACCGAACTACAAACTTTCCAGTGATGTCTGTGAGAAAGGGATATTCACTCGACAAGCTCGCGCATCTGCGCCGCTGCGCGCTCAATCTACTCAGCGTGATTTGCTTACCAGCTCGCGCACATCAGCTGTACATGCATTAATACTGGATGTTTTATATTCATTCAGCTCGCGCACATCAGCTATACAGGCGTTAATACTGAATGTTTAACATTATATTCATTGCATACATATACTTCGTAGACATCTTTAATCTCTAATAACTCCATTCTGCTGTCTGTTGTCGGTGTTTCTTTGTCTGAATATGGCACTTATCACATGCTGTGTGGTATCGGCGTTTGGTATCAGGGCATTTTAACGAGTATGAGTACGAGTACAGGAGCTCAGTATTGGGCCCGATACCGATACGTGCATCCCTACTTTAAAGTGAAATAGGTATTTTATTTCTTTGCTGCTTTAACAGGGCTTACAGTAGATTTTGTGAACTCTTCAAAGCAAAATAGGTATATTATTATAGCAGCTACTATAATAATTACTATAGCAGCATTGTGCATTGCATAGCTATTCAGATTGCAGATCACTAGTTTAGTGAATTTTAATAGCAGCAGCACGCATGGCAAAATTCAGATGCAATGTTAGAAATATTAGCAGCAGTCTGCATGGCAATCCAATTATCATTGTTGCTAATATAGCAGCGGCAGCATAAAGTTCATTTAGTTGCATGAAATTTCAGTGATAAGATAACGCTTGGATGGTAGGGAACTTTTTAGGTGAAATGGGCATTTTATTACTTTGCTATTCAGTTCAACAGGGTTTATAGAATTCTTCAACACGAAATAGGCATTATTTGGTTATTTAATAAATGGGCAGTAGCAATTCTAAGTACTTTTG
>NW_015652202.1:0-533 GCF_001515625.1 Sinocyclocheilus rhinocerous | reverse complement strand
CGTAGCAAAACGTTGCGCACCGGTTTGAGCTTGAACTTGCCTCAGATGGCTCTGCATGCTTTTGAATCGCTCTCGCGTTACTTTTGATGTCTGTGCAGCGCCGATTCAAATCCAACGAGCCTAATGGTTCACCCAATTCGTTCAAAATGTGGATTAAGAAATGAAATGCCTCTGCGTGTTGCTCGGAGACGAACAGTTCTGCTTTGTCTTTATATTTTCGTTGGCAAAATTGAGCAAAACAGATAACATTGTGTCTAAAATAACACAATATTAACTTCTTATTTATTGAACTGTTGTATAAGATCAGTATCACATTTGCACTAGTGTGGTATTGCTTAACTATATGATGTTAATATGAGACAAAAACTCAAACAGGGCAATTTTTGCCCCATATCTTGAATTTTAGGGACATTCTAACTACGTTCTCTAGGCTCCATCATACAGTGAGTTGTTGCCCAGCATCATATTTGTCATCAATCAGCTGAATTAAATGTCAGATGACCCACATAGGTCTGGGGCGGGGCAAGTGCGTT
>NW_015652201.1:52966-93635 GCF_001515625.1 Sinocyclocheilus rhinocerous | reverse complement strand
TTATTATTATTACTACTAGTAGTACTGAATAAAAATATTAGAGAAAATAAATAGGAAACATGACTATTGTAATTTCACTGTAAATACAAGAATAAAAAAAAATTATATATTCATTTATTTAACAGTAAAATTATACATGCTCTGATTGTATATCAATATGACTAAAAAAATATGACTACAAAATAATGTTTAGTTAGTAATAATAATAATAGTTAATATTATTACTACTAATTTAAAATATTTAAAAAAATATTACTATTTTGTACTCATAAAATCTTTTATTACAAATACTAATTGCAATCTCTGACTATTGCAAATTCACTGTAAAATACACAAACTAGAATAGAAATAATTATTTTACAATAAAACTGTATATGTACAACACTAATATTTAGCCATGTCTTATTTTCTTCATTGTCAAATGTTAAACCATCGAGCTTTCAAGCTGCTATTGAACGCAAATATTACCTAATACCACAGAAGCACTGTACAAACTCTGAGCACATTTAATAATATTAAGCTTAGGCCTGTATCCCCGGAGAGAGGCAACACAAAGCCATGACACTCATCTTTAGGACCGGAGCTTTACTTGACACTGCCAAGGCCAGCCTGCCAACAATTATTGACTAACTCCTCATGACAAGAAGTGCTTTTAGTAAACATTTCCTCGACACATAGAGCACATATAAAGACAATGCAAAGTTCTGAGTTAAATATTCATGATGATAAGTAATGATGTCGTCATTTCTTTTTAAAACCAAAAGAACGCCCGATGCTGTTTGTCCAGAATAGCAGATGGCTTGGGTTCTTATCATAATTAAGTGATCTATCACCGATAGTGTTTTAGAATGACACGACCCATGCAAATTAGGGCCTAAAAAAATAGAAAATCAGCAGAGGGATGTCTGTGGCCATCATTTGACCCTTAGGGACGGGCAGCACAGCATTTGTCGCGTACCTGGTCTGTGACCCGCAAACACACAGTCTGTAGTGCCGAGGTTCTGTGCACAATCTTCACCATCTGTCCATCTCACCTGCTGTGTCGTTACCGGCCTAAAACGCCTCATGCTACACCAACCTGCCTGTAGGTGTGCTGCCAATATGTAAAGCATCTGGGTGGAGCGCTCTATCATGATGCTAATGCAAAAGGTATTGTGATGCGACAGGCAAAAACCCCCTCCCATGCTGCCCGGTGTATGTAGAGCAACTAGGTTTCAGCTTAGATCCCTAAAAAGACAGCTCAAGCAAGGAAAACAAGCATGCATTTCACACACACACTGATAACTAACATCTCCAGAAGCAGATCCTGTGATCTCTGGTGACAAAATTCAGAGTTTGGTATTCACAAACAAATAACTTTACAAACCAAAGAGCCACAATGAAGTAATCACTGTGACAGGCAACACTGAAACACTGGGGTCTCAAATGCATTTATCAGTGAAATTCACTTAACAGCATCCAGCTTGATCTAATAACAGCTGTACTATATAACGCCACACTTTGCACTCCCCAGATCAGACCTGACCACAGTTAAACCCATGTTTGCATTGAGGAAAAACTGAGAGTGCACCAGCTCAAACTGAGATTCACTGTCTAGCTGTTTATTTCACACATATTTCAGACAATAACCACGTAGCATGAGTGTAAAAGCATGCAGAAGCCAAAAGCAATTCAAAAACCCTGCCTGGGTCGATTTATAGTGTCATTTCTGTCTTTTCACACACATTTTTAAAGACATCCAAACCTGACTGATCACCCAATTCATGCTCTAGTCTAGCAGGAGGCATTTCAACTGTAAGCTCGTGTGCATGGCTTCATCCTTCCTATACATAATCATTTGAGGGAAACACACATTTATGACAGATTATTACTAATTTGACAGCTGGAATAAAGAAGCTAAACGCAAAGAAAAGCAGGAAACGACTGCACAGGGCCATTCAAATCACCAAGCACGATTGAAAACTAAGCCCTTTGAGTCTTGGATCACACTGAATATCGCTACACACGTTCACATACAAAAAAAATCAGCTAAATCGAGTAGGAAAACGTAATAAAATGAAAGAGATTATACAGACAGCTCTAATGATTCGTCCTCACCTTCCACTCCGGCTGCCCGAGGTTGATCTGTTGGCTGGATTTGATTCCGTGTTCGGCTTTGCTTGTGAGAAAATCCTCTCGAAATGTTCAAAAACAAAAGATGAGGACCTATTTCGATCCTCGCTGGGTTGAAGCGGATAAAAACGCAGCCGTTTGTCTTTTCTTGGATATCTACGGTTACCTCAGAAATCGGAAGCTGTGCGAGTACGTTAAAAAACCGTTACAACTGGATCATATTATTTGTGGACGTGTCGGATTTCTAGTTATATGATCCATATGATGTGGAATAAAACACCATAAGCGTTCAGTCTCCCAGCATTTGTGTGTTTTAATTAAATGTTTTTGTGTAAATCCAAAGAGTGGCGGCTGCTCTCGCGCTGCTGCTGCTGCTGCTCCTGCGCGCGCGTGTGTGTGTATGTGTGCGCGCGAGTCTGCTCGACTGCATTCCTCCCTCTATTGCACAATAAGTCGCTATAATTTATTCATGAGATCATGGGGATGAAGGTGCTCTGTCGGAAGAAAGAGAGGCAGTTTTTCTCTTTCTTGCTTGCTTGCTTCTTTCGTTCGTTCTTTCTTTCTTTCTTTCTTTCTCTCTCTCTTTTTTGTCACTCACCCCCTCATCGCCCTCCCCAGCTGACTGACTTCCCCTCGAATGCGAGACTCGATTAATGGAGCTTCGAGAGCTCGATCGAACGAACGAGGCTGGGCTGGGGTGGCTGACGATTGTGCTGCGCTCGATGATGAATGAAATACTGTATATGGGGGATTCTTCAATGAAGGGCACTACGTTAACAATGTACTAGGGCAGCGGTTCCCAATCTGGGGTGCACGCACCCCTAGGGGTGCACAGACCGACCAGCAGGGGTGCGCGAGAGAATACTTTTGATGATCTGTGTGCATTTTTTTGAAGGGGCAAGTGAAAGAGAATTTTACTTGCCCGACCGGACAACTAATCTAATCTTATTAAAACATCGAATTAGGGAAGCACCAAAATTTCGGCGAGAATGATTCTGATTTTATTACACTGGGTGTAAACGGCAATTCATAATAGATAATCAATAGTAACAAGGCAGTTGAGACTCACGTGAGACAATGTCATGGAGAAATCGAAACAAACGAACACAACTGCACACAGAAGAAACATACTACGATAAAAAAAAATGTAGTTTTTTTTATATTTATTACATAAAGCCTAGCCTAATTAATTAACATGACACGACTAAAAGAGTGCAGTTTTCCTCGAAAATCGGTACGATTGTAAATTCGACATTGTCTTTCTTAGTTCATGTTAGCTCATTAAATAACACAGTTGCAACTTACTATTTTAACAACGTGTTATTAAATATTGGAATACCTAAGATAAATGAATGTTCAGAAGAATTTTTCATTGGCAGTTTATGTTAACTAATGAATTAACTAATGTTAACTAATGAAGCCCTAATGTAAAGTGTGACCGAACAATAAAGAATCAAAACACAAAATATCTAGGGCATGTTGTAGTCCAGATTAAAATGTTAATTTGGACTACAAATGTAAAACAACATTTTTACTGACTACTAAAATGTAAAACAAGTTTGAAAATAAATAGCCTATTAAGTCTAACTATTTACGTATTTGGCGCTGTGATGAACATCATAGCAAATACACAAATCTGAATGGCTGTTTAAATCATTTAAACACGTTTCAGAAACAGAAGCTGCATCCCAAATGACGCACTATACACTATGCACTCATACACTATGTGCTTATGCACTATGTACTCAACCATGTATTGTATGAATTATATTAGGTTATTTTGTCATTCATAATCGGAGTCTAATAGCCCCTCCCCCTTCGGTACATAATTAAAGGGGTCATATATGATGTTGCTAAAAAGAACATTATTTTTTCCTATGGTATCCGTAAACGGCGATTGAGTGTCGCACAACTCTGACTGAATTTCAATGACGTCAAGGCTGTAATGTGATTGGTTATTATGGGACACGTGATCCAAGTTAGCCGTTACGCTTTCTCCAATAGTAAGTAATACAGACCCTCTCATCTCCTTATAGTAAGACAATCTCTGCTTTCATCCAGAGCATCTCTCACGCATTCCGCCATGCGCTTCTCATCCGTGCTTGTTAACATCAGAGTACGCACGCATCTTTCACGCAGCATATAGCGGTGTTGTGCATTTTGACCAGTTGATGGGAAAAGTATTCTTAAAATGCATTCAAAATTCTGAATAATTTGTAATATATAATTATTCACGGTATTTAGAAGTGCCCACGATAACAATATCGTGCATATTCATTACTGTGATATATGGCATTACCGAATACCGGCACAACAATGTACTAGCAAAAGCAACCTTTCACTTTTAGAACTTGGAAAAAGAGGATAAATGAAACGTTTAAAGCTACTATTTTTAATCATTCTAGATGTTATTTTAGTATTATTACATAAATATACTATTATACTTCTTAATAGATTTTTTTCGATTTTAGCTGAAGTTTTAGGAAATTTCTTAGGTCATTTTGTAGTTTTTAAAGTATTTCTCTTTAGCTTTAATTTATTTTATTTCAATTATGTTTTAATTATAGTGCTTCAACTTAAACTTCACTTTTTTAAGTTTAAGTTTTTTAATCTAATATTTAAATGACAAAAATGTGCTATTTTTAGTTTTATATAACAATGCTGATTCTGTTTTTCTTCTTCATGGGGCATTATTTTTATATAAAATCTTATATAATGTATTACAGCAATAATAAAGAAGCACCAAAATGTCTCACACACAGAATAGTGTTCAATTTTTTTAAAAGAATAAAATTTGTGTAGTGATTTAAAAAAATGTTTTTTGACTGTATTACAGCAATAATAAAGAAGCACCAAAATGTCTCACACACAGAATAGTGTTCAATTTTTTTAAAAGAATAAAATTTGTGTAGCGATTTAAAAAAATGTTTTTTGACTTTTTTTTTGTAAAAAAAAAATAGAGACCAGATTCCAGTTATGATAGATAAACTCTGTGCTTATGACATGAGACATGGCCGCCATTGTGGCTCTGTGGGATCATACTGTTATGTTAATGAAAGGAATTTTTAAGGAGGGTGAGAGACACTTGAGTCAAAATGGCACACTGTTGCTGCATTATATAAATGTTCAGTCATGGAGTTTGGCGGGCGCAGCCTGTGTTAATGGTTATTTCACTGACAAGCCACTGCCATTTCACACCTGGTGGATTCAGAAAATTTGGGGATTTTTTTTCTCAACTTATTATTTTTTTTCTTTTCTTGTCTTTTTTGACATGATTAAAAATGATTACTCTGTATACGTAGATAATTGTGTAATTAACACTAATGTTCAAAAGTTTGAGGTCAGTAAGTTTTTAACTTTTATTTATCAATGAATCCTGAAAAAATGCATCACAGTTTCCACACAAATATGAAGTGGCACAACTGTTTTCAACACTGATGATAATAATATGAAATATTTCTTGAGCAGCAAATCAGCATATATTAGAATGATTTCTGAAGGATCATTTGACACTGAAGACTGATATTGAAAATTCAGCTTTGCATCACAGAAATTAATTAAATGTTAAAATATATTAAAATATAAAAGTTATTTTAAATTGTAATAATTTACAATATTACTGTTTTTACTGTATTTTTAATCAAATGAATACAGCCATGATTAAAAATAAAACACTTAAAAGAAAACATACTGACCTCAAATTATTATCAAATGATATCCCAGATTAATTATTTAGCACAATTATTTAATAAAAGTTGGCCTCATTCATGAAACAAAAGCAGAACGAATGTAAAATCAATCGTAAAAAAATAATAAATTTTACATTTCATGTAAATTGTTGTATTAGATGTCTAAACTGTTTACACAGAAATTCCTTCCAGGCTCGATGTGTTCAGGGACATGTTTTTCACACGGGCAAGTAGCCAAAGTGATTTTAAATCATGAATTCGAAGAGCAGTGGTGTGCGCTGTCCTCTAAAAAGCAGCAGGCAGTGAAAGGACTGGTTCAGAATGCTGCAAACCTCACAATAGCGAGGTCAGAGAAGGGCGAACTCAACTTCTCTCAACCCTTCGTATACTTAGATATCAACTGCACTCTCTCAGTTTATTTCATTATTGATCCCATTACATTGTTTCCTCTGGAATAACATGCACGGTGAATCGTTCAAACCAGGAATGTGAATTAAACAGTCAGTTTTGGTGACTGCTTCAGATCCAGCAGTAGTTTAGCTGTGAAACAGATGTATGGCAATCTGGCAGCAGTCAGCGGCGCTGCGTTTGGCAGAGACAGGTGTCATGTTAAGGTTTGAATTCAGCTTCTGGGCACGAGGTGACAGAGACAGGCGGTGTTCATCAGCCTGATCTTTCATCTGCTTTCCTGGCTTTCTCTCGCCCCTGCATTTCTACGTTTGTGATTTGTTCTGATGCTCTTTTGCCTCTGCGATGTTATCGTGGAAAGAGGCAGCACTCACGTCGTCCATTTTGTTCGTTTATCAAGCGTTCGCTTTCACGCAGTGACATAATTGTTATTCCTTGTCCTGTTAAGATCTCACAGGGCACTGCGAGAAAAACGGGAAGAGAACTGCCTTTAAGACATAGAGTCAATAAAACAGGCACTTTACTACGCCGTGAGGGGATCGGGTCGTGCGATGTTTGTGCAGCAGAGGGGTGGGAATTACACGAAATGTCTACAGATATCAAACTCTCTTAATATTTTCACCATGCCTCACCAACACCTCTGTGAATAGAGGCCTACATGGTTTTAAAATGCAAAGGTTGGTAGAGAAATCAGTGTGGAGGCGTAAAGAGCTCCTGTTTGGTTTCTACTCACCCCTCTTTGAGAATGGTACGCCCCACGCCAATGGCAAGAACATATCATGGGAATTATCCAGCAGAGAGAATGAAGGGAGGGTGGGGGAGAGCGAGAGCGCCGGGGCTAGACTGGAGCTGCTGAGAAAAGAACAATAGATCTGCAGTCTTGATGAGCATGACTGAACGTTAGTCTGGAGGTTTGGGGCCAAACGAAGAGCTGTAGGGAAACAGTACAGAATATTCTTTGTCAGAGGTAGAAAGGACAAAGACTGTCAGCTGAGCAGGTAACAAAGAGACAGACACCAATACTGTGAAAAACACATTATTTCTAATCATTCTGATGTTAGTATGCTTAAAATAAGTTTTTTTGTTTTTGTTTGCTTTTTTGCAGTGATGCATGCTATAGAAGACCAGTTTTGGTTCCCTAAAAACCTTTCAATTAACAGTTCTTAAAAGAACCATTATAGTGTGAAAAACATGTTATATAATCTAAAGAATCTTTTTTTCCCACTATAAAGAACCCTTTGTTCAATGGAAGGATTCCATGGATGTTAATGCCTAAAGAATTTATTTCACCCATAAATTACAATTCTGTCATTTAGCATCAATTGTTCAGTGTGATCATGCTCGAAAAAGCACTGCAGAAATAGTCCATACAACTTGCACACTATATAATTTCTTTTATTTGTGCGACGAACGGACTCTCAAATCTCAATTTCCATCTCATTATAGCCAACACTCTTAAAATAAAGGTTGCAAAAGGGAAAGAATCATTTTGGGTTCCCAAAAGAACCTTTCAAGGAACAATTTTTTAAAGAACAATTTTTTCCAAAGATGCGGTGACATTTAATGTTGTTCAGCGAATTTTCACTTGCAAAATCCAGTCATTTTAACAAGAAATCACGCAATCTGGAATTTCGCAGGTGGTCATGCAGAAAGCAGCTTGGTTTGGAAGTGACTTCCTCTTGATACATTGCAACAATTTAATGTCAATATACAATGGACCTTTTTTTTGCCTGCAAAATTTTGCTCATGTGAACCTTTAGTGTACACCAAATACACAAAATAATGTTCTTTTTAGCAACATCATATGACCCCTTTAATTATCCAGGTTTCCATGCCATTTTCGATGTTCAAAGCTCAGAAACCTGCGTAAAACCCCGAGTCTTTATTAGTTTGTGTGTGCGCGTCAATCTGAAGGGCCTGCATCACTGCATGCGGCCAGTGCAGTGAGGGGGAGGGTTGGGGGGGGGTGTAAATCAGATTTATGCTCAGCAGCTCCCTGTTGCCCTGGAAACAGGTGCTGAGATTCTTTTGCCTTTTTTTCATCTTTCTCCTCGCTATCGATGTCAATGCCACCTCCCACAGGCTCCCATCCCCCACGACCTGCTGCATCCCCCCTCCCTCTCCCCATCTACTGCAGTCATTTAACAATGTCGCAGGCTAGAACAACCAACCAACCCCCCCTCGATCCGCGCACCACATCGCCCACTGTTTCAGGGTCAAATAGCACTCGGCTATTGATCCTCATGAGCGCCGTCAAACCGCGAGTTTTGGCGCGCCGCGTCGTCAAACTGACCCCGGCTAATAATCTCAGTGCACGGCAGATTGCGAGCTAGAATGCCGCTCTGTCGGCTCTGCCCGTCTTTGTGCTCCCATTGGGTGAGCAAAAAGGACAGACAAAGAGTAATCTGACTGCTGAAAACGACGTCCCCCTCCCGTTCACGCAGCGCGGCTGACAAATCCACAACCTCGTACGATCATACGCAGCGCTCAAACGCGCGTTTGGGATGCAGCTGTGTTTAAAGCGAGAAAATTAATGTCTAGGCTTTATTCGCGTTTTAAAGAAAGCGTTCAAATTAAGCACGGCTCGTGTGACGCGCGCGCATCCAGATCCAGTTCAATTCCGTTTTCTGGCCTTTTAAAGTCAACATTGTTGTGCGCTGCATTCCATTGCAGTGACTTCTGCCTGGCCTGAAGAGGAACATTCCTGGGAAGTGGCTGACCGACAATAACAGTCGGCAGCAAAAAGGGGGCAGGAGCGGTTTGAAAGAGCTGTTCTTTCCAGCCTTGTTCTCTGAAACACCAGCAACAAGAAGCTTTACCTCATCTGCTGCATTTGCATCATCTGGAACAGCCCTGCTTAGCTGCTCACCGAGTCTGTTCAGGTCGCATAAAAGAATCCGAAATGCATATCATAAACTGCAACTAACCGTACAATCGGGCATAATTAAAACAAAAAGGCTTATCAACTTTTAAAAAGGAGAAAGCAAGAACTGATCAAATGTCTACATTGAATGCAATGAAACTCTGGCTTCGGAGAACAGCGTCTGCCAAATGCATAACGTGTCATTATAAATGTGTTTTAGCATTAATTGTGTCATATAGGAAATATGGTTAATAGGAAAATAACATAAGAATTGTCCACTTTTGCTGTTGTTTGTGCAGTCAGTTTTCTTACTCAACCTATCATGTTCATTTTGAGTATTTTTCTAATAGTTTCTAAAAAGTTTGGGGCTGGTAGGACGTCTTAATTTTTTTGAAAAAAAAAAAAGCTCGCCAAGGATGCATAGATTTAATAAAAAACACAGTAAAAGAGTAATATTGTGAATGTGAAATATTAAATTGATTTATATATAAATAATACATTTATATGTATTATATAAATGTATACATTTATTTAACAGTTTTGTATTTTATTGTATTTTAAAATGGAATTTATTTTTGTGATGGCAAAACTGAATTTTCATTAAGAAACATTTCTTATTAAAAACTGATCCTCTCAGTAAGATTTGTTATATGTATATATATATATATATATATATATATATATATGTGTGTGTGTGTGTGTGTGTGGATAGATATATAAACATTGTCTATATTTTTTATATTGTATTTACTATATTGTAGGTTTTTCTTTTTATAATATATTTCTTTCTTTTATATATTGTCCTTTTTTTCTATTTTTATAATAAAAACAGACTGAAACAAGAAAATGGACGTTCTTTGAAAGACTCTACACCTGTTGTCAAACCTCCTCGCACACTATTTGTTGTTACGAGGCGAGTCATCAAACTAGTTGTCATATTAGAAATGTAGAGTCACCTAAGGCGCCGTGTGTTGTATAAAGCTGCTGGATCATATGCAGTTCCATAACTCAGACAGACATTAACAGCCACATCAGAGGCAGAGATTGAAGAGGACATTCTGTCTGTCTCAATCATGCTAGAGCCCTCCTAATTGGATGAAAACAGAGAAAGCTGGAAGAAAGTGTGTCATCCAAGATATATGAGCTCTCAAAAAGAGGTATCTGTGATTTATGCTTGCATATTGGTTATATTTTAGGTTTGCCATTGTTAAGGATATATAATGACTGTAATATTATAAACCTGATTCAACACTGAGTCAATGTATTCAGTATTTTGCTGTTGAGTTTGGGCTTGTAGGGCCAGTGGAAGTAGCAGAGATAATGAGATTGCAGCTCAGGACAGCATGCCAATCATGTGATGGGTCAGACAGCAGAGGGTGCAGGAGAAAAAAAAAACCTCAGGAAAGGACCAACCATCTGACTCAAACAGGGAGAGCTTTTCACATTTAAAGAGAGCTGTTGTTCCTCTTGCCTGAGGTGAATCTCTGTCCATGGCGTCCCGCTGAGGGTTTCAGGCACCAGTGAGCACAGGTTTGTCCAACAAGACATTATGCAGACCTAACTGAGACACAATGGCCAGTGGTTAGTAGCTGCAGTTTTAAGAACAACCCTAAAGAAAAATACAGTTTCAGGAAAAAAGGTACAAAAGTTGTCACTGGGGTGGTACCCATTCAAAAGGTACTTATATGTACCATTTAGGAACTAATATGTACACTTAAGGTACCAATATGTACCTTTAAGATTCTAATATGCATCCTTTAGGAGTTAATAAGGCACAACAGTGTACCTTTTCGAACGGTACCGTCCCAGTTACAGCCTTTGTACCTTTTTTCCTGAGAGCGTAGCTAGAAATAGCTCGGTTTTAATATTTTTATTTCAAATTAAGGTAAATTTCAACGTGACATTCACATAAAGCGAAATGAATTTCAGCGTGAATAAGACAAATTTATAAAATTAATGAATGGTTATAATAATTGGAGTGTGGCGCCATCTTTTGGTTAACGTGACGAATGCCACCAGAACAAGTCACCGACCATTGATTGGCAGGTTTGACAAATACATTCATAGACTCTCATCACAAGCATTCACAGACACTGAACGTCAAATAATAAATAAATAAATAAATAAAAGGACACTGAACGTCAACATCTGGGAGTATTAAAGACGAACAAGTGAGTAGATATTATTGACCTTTTTCCCCTCCCAGTTCTGCTTCACTTCAGTTATGGTAGCTACTTTTAAAAACAATGTTTTTTAAAGACTACACACAATTCACAAAATCAAAAGTGAAAGAGCGCCATACACTACAGTATAAATTAAAGCACTACATAGTGTATAGTAATTTTAATTGAAAGGAAATGCAGGCCTATTTCAGCATCCTTTTTTTCAATATACGAGTTTGATTTACACTACATACCTTTTAAATGTTATTTTCTTTCTTTCTCCTACTTCAATTGAATTTTGTTTAATTACCCTAAAATTTGACCATGGCAATCATAGTTTTTGCCAAAACAAAAATCACTTTCAGTATCATTTTAGCCAATAAGCGAAATAAGTTTATGAATGTCTGCTAAATTATTTAAAGCAAAGGTAATTTCGCACTGCTCAAAGTTTGTCTCTCGAAACGCAATCTCATATTTGATAAACGTATCGCCTGATAACAGTAGCAAAGTCTTGTGCTCCAGCTGTTCGCAGGAGAATATTCGCGTTCTAACTTCGAAGCGAACTTTCAACGTTATCGCAACCTTCGAACCCCGTTAAAACATACAGTATGTAAACTTTCACAAATAAAAATGAAGCCTTTTGTCTTTTTTGTTTTATATTCTAATCTATATGATTTGTGTTCTTTATTCTCCTGAGACTCGGCCATAAGAGGTAATGTCCTGACATTATATTTTTATACATATCTTTGAGACACATCAGTTTCTCAAAGTTGGCCTACTATAAAGAGTAGCCTACATTCAGAGATTTTTAGTTTGGAGGTTTAACCGTGACAGCTCCCCTTCCTTGGTCTTTAAATATGGCTGACATGAATGAATGAATGAATTCAACATCCTTATGGGGATTTGATAATATTTTGTAATGAAAAAGTCAAGTAAAATAGTGTATGAAATCATTTTCTAATATCTTTCATACCATAGTTGAGAATCTTTGTACAAAGTTTGGTTCAGGTGGAAGTTTGCTAGAGCAGTCAAAGAACCGAAAGCTCCATTAATTACAGACACTGTAAAAACAAAAAATTTTCTAAACATCTTTTACCAAAATTATTCTCATATTCGTTTTACAGAGGACAAGTTACAAAAAAGTAGCCTGAAACCTAAAAATTGACTGGTATATCGAATATAAATCTGAATTAAAAAATGTTTTAATATTGTTTTTATTTTATAGTCCTGGTATAGCTCACCAGAGGAAATAACTCTATTGGGGGATGTTCAGGTACTCTAACAATGACAGTTAATTTGACACAAGCTCAGGTGTGTTTATCATAATGTTATGTATTTTCTGCAATAATGGCATACAATTCCACCAACAAGGACAAATGGACATTTGATGCACTTTATTATTACGGTTCGGGTTAGTGAATCACTCTCTATATCAGAGAACAGGTAAACGTTAAAGTGAAAATACGTATTGATGACAGATTTGTGTAATTGCTCTTCAGCACTTACACGCAAAGGAAAATAATCTCCATTCGCTGATCCCAAAGATGGCCAAACTAGCTCTTGATTTACCTGATCTCATTAAACAGGTATGTTACAGGTTCCTACATTGCGTTAATTAATTAATTTATTAAAAGTAATTTAACTCAAGTCTGGTCCACTGTATAATATTGGCCATGATGTCTTTTGTTGCAGGGAAAAATCATCAGTCTTTGAGAACCCTTACGAAAAAGAAGTTTATTCAAGTGTGCTATTAGTATACTTCTTTTAAACTAAAAATAGGAAAGTATACTTTTAGTCTACTTTTTATGTACTTCTCAGAAATGGGCTTTATGTACTTCTCAGAAATATACTTAAAATTACATTTAAGCATACTTAATTAGCTATAATTGTGCTCCTAGAATCCATGTTTTCATTGTTATACTGTAGGGGGCGCTAGTACACATCTTCTGTACAGAATTTCCAAAAAACACAAGTGAAGAAGAAACCGAAACAACAGATGCTTCCACATGTATTCTAACCATAGACTGTATAAAAACAGATTCTAACACGATCATCAGACATAAAACAGTATCAAAACTATGTAACATTATGGAATAAAATGTCGACCAATGAAGAGGTAATAATAACTGTCAAGCTTTGGGGTGTTGATCGACTTTATCTACATTTTGATTATCATTCTGAATCCAATTCAAAGTCTTTTTTCAGCTTTTTGTTCAAAATGTTGTTTATTTCTTTATTTTTTATGAAACTTACCACATTCAAGTGTTTAAAAAAGAATGCATGAAGCTAGAATAAAATGTATTTGTTTACAAGCAGATACCCTGTTCTTTTGATGTTTATATGTTCAGATATTCATGTAACAAAATATATACAAATTAATACCTAAATAGGGACACAGTTGTATACTTAAAGTATGATGTAAAGTTCACTTAAAGAAAACTTACGAGTATAATTGCAGTATAAAACTACTAAACTAGTAGTTTACTGAGACTATACTTCAAAGTGTACTAAAAATGCTACAAGTATTTAATTAGTAAACTATCAGTATACCTATAAGTTCACCTTTAGTATAGTTGCAGTACAAACTAAACATTTTGATGTAAACTAGTTGTGTACTCAAAGTTTACTACTGTTATACTTAAAGTATACTTAAAAGTATACTTTTATATACTAGAAAGTGGGCCAATTTAGTCCCAAGGAGTATTGAAATAGTACACTTACAAGTATACTACTAGTACACTGATATTTGTATACTTACTACATAAAGTATACTTAAAAATATACTTGAACTTTACTTAAGTATACTTACTAAAATAAACTTGAAGTATACTACTTTTTGGTAAAGGAAGTTTCTTTAAAAAAATTTTTTATGATGTGCAACCTAAATCTCATTATTTAACATTCTTTTCACACTAATATTTTATGAAAATTACCTCCTCCATCTAAATAATAAGCACAAATTCCATCATTTCTGTGGCAAAACATTGGTGACAGTTTTTTCAGTAGCATTTAAATTTGAAGTGTGAATATATTTGTCAGAATTAATGTAAATGTTAGGTAAACACTGTAAATCATGTCAATGTTATATTTACATTCATGCACTGGGCAGATGCTTTTATCCAAAGTGACTTACATTGCATGCACATTTTATTTTCCCTGGGATTGACTTAGAGTCTGTCTTGGCTTTTACACAAGATCTCCTCAGGTTCATCTTGTACAATCTGATAAGCAACAATCATGCAAGACAAAAACTAAATTAACAATCACACAGTGTGCACCATTTGTCAGGCCAAAATAATGTCCCACTGGATGAAAGAAAATAAATATACTTAGGCTGAATTAATTGCATTGCTTATACACATTGTTTTTTAATGCACTAGCCTTATATGCTGGTTCATTTTCCCCTATAGATTTTTAGAAATAGATTCTTCATAGAAATAGATCTTCAGCAACAATGTTTAAACCTTTGAGATGTTAAGTGCAGTGCTATATTAGCTTAATTAAAACAAATATTAAATGTAATGGCCAAATTCCCAGAAAAGAAGTACGCTACCTGAAGGGAGATCCACCAGTTTGGTTCAGGATTTCTGAAGTAAGGAATTTCTGAAATTCTGAAAGAAGAAATATTAAGGTGAAATTACTTCTGGAACTGATGCTACTAAAAAAAAGTGTCTGTTCAGTACTGCTTTGCAAATACACAGTGACAATTTCAAAATAGTTTTTTGTTTTAGATCAACATTCAGTCCAAAGATGAACTAAAACCACAGTGGTAACATGAATATGAAGCATTATTTGATCGTTTCTTCTCTCAACAGATAAACTGTACAAATGGCTGAAGAAGTTCTGTGGACATCACTTGCCAATAGACTTGTACAAATACATCAGAGAGAAGATTGGGCATTAGCTTATTGTAAATCTGTCTGGGTACTACAATCTCACTTCAGCGAAAAGTAGTCAAAAACAGTTCAACAGTATTAAACATATAAAGCATAACTCTGAAGAATAAGAATAATTAAGTAACTAATACAAAACTGCTGTTTAAATTGTATTTCTTTTTGGACCACAGAGGTGTCATAGAAATATATTTACGTAATTCAAATGCTTTACAGCTTTTCAAGATTTATACGATATGTATATATTCTGAATCTGATCAGTATAATGATAATCATGATAAAGGACACGTATGGCTTCTTCAAAACAAAATAAACTTTATTGTTAAATTTGTAGTTTTCTTGCTTTAAGTTTTAAACAGACACCCTTTCCTGTACCTTTTCATTCTCATCCATGGTATAGACTTTCCAAGGTCTAGAAATTTAGCACTTTAAGTTTCAATGTTTTGCTTCTGTACCTCATAAATTCCACTTTGCTTAGGCATATATATACACACCGCCACGAGACATTGTCATTGTCTGTATATGAAAACAGAGATTTAAACATTCAAAATGCATCATTTAAGTGCGTATCACAAGTGTTTACTAGTATTAGTGGTTTGTTCAAATCACAAACCTTAAGTATGAGAAATACTGCCAGCTATGATTTAGCAAACACCGTCCACAACTAAAGCATATTGGAGTGTGGCGCCATCTGGTGTTTAAAGAGACGAACGACAACAGTCATGTGACGAAAGGTGAGAGATTAATAAAGCGGGTTTGACCAGGAAACACTATGACAGAATTGATTAAATGTCAGCTTTAGAAATAAATGCTTGTGGTGTTTCCGTATCCCGTCATCGCTCATATGCTGCATTTCTCAGGAACTGCCACGGCTCAAGGTTTCATTCTCGCGCGTTCACTTTCGTTCTGGTCACACAAGCGATCACAAGCTTTCACAGACACTGGACGCCAACTGCACGGACTATTACAGCCGAACAAGTGAGTAGATGTCATTTACCAGTTTCTGCACCTTCTGTTTTACACACCATTTGTAAAACCTCGCCAAAGTTGCATGTGGTCCGTATAAAAACATCGCATTTGATTGTAACGTTACACATAGTTCGTAAAATCGAAAGTGAAAGAGCACCAAACACTACAGAACAAATATTAAACCACTACATATTGTATATAATTATTAAATTAAATTAAAATAAAATAGAGGAGATAGACCATTTTAACATTTTCCTCGTCCGACAATGTACATGTAACTTTGAGTACACATACTTTTGTTTACTACGTACTAATGTTTTTACCACTTAGTACCCTTATAAATACGCGTTTCCTGTCTTTTTCGTACTCCAGTGAGTTCTTGGTTACCCAGAAAGTTGGAATAAGAAAGTGTTCACACTGTAAACACGCCTTCAGGCAGTAAGTTAGCGTGTTTAGGCACCAGGCAAACCACGCAATTGCCGAGGGGGGCCCTAAACACGCCCTTGCCTTCAGGTAGATCCAAAACGGGTCAAACATAGAAAAATGAAGATCCGCACATATCAAGATATAGGCCAAAAAGCTGATTTGTCTTGTTTTGTATATTTCCGATGCTTTTGCTTTATTTGGGCCTTAGATGTCACAGCAAGACAGCACTCAAGTGAAGGGATGCTTAAATCAGACAAATAACAGTGGAAACACTGGTGATCAGTCACCAAGAGGAGAACCCAAAAACCAGCACTCATCCACTGATTCTGCAGGCAAAGGGGCCACAAGACAGCCCACATCTACTGAGAATGAAAGGGAAGAAAAAACGCACCTATCTAATGAGAGCGCAGAGAAAATGGCCAAAAAAGCCAAATCTGATGAGTTCCAAAACCCCAAGCCAACCCATAGTGCATCTGGAGAAAGCAGCTCAAACCAGCCCTCTCAAGGTGCACCCATGGACACTTCAGATCCATTCTCAGACGCTTCCAGCTCAGGAACAAGACCAAAGCTTGGGATACAGCTGGGTCCCACATATCCCATTAAGAACCTCAAAACAATGCAAAACTCCTCCACAGAGTTTGACAAGAAACTGATTGGACATATAATAATGATAGATGTAAGAATCAAATGTCATTCTCAGTTCTTGTATTATAATCTTACTTTATAAAGTGTGCTATGAATATGAATTTGATCATAATTCATGTTACTGGCTTGTCTGAGCAGATGACATGCTTCCAAAGAGGTGTGATTGTCCCTTTTCAAAGAACTCATGTTTGGGATTCCAAAAATGTGAAGTTACCACATCTGTATGTAAGTATGAGCATCCAGAATGCTATTAAACAAATCTCTCTCTCTAAAGATCATTATATTCAGTATAATTATTATTCCCCATAGCCTCCGTCCCACAACAAGTCCCATGCACCACCCTCTCGCTGGGAAGCCACCTGTCATGCTCTGCGCAAGCTCACCAAAGGCAGTAACTCTATTGGGGATGCTGAGGTACTGTAACACTAAACAATGACAAATACTTTTACACTAGCTAAAGTGTTTATCATGTGACCTGTTATCTGTTTTTGTCTATTTGTAGACCGCAATAATGTCTTACAATTCCACCAACAAGGGAAAATGGACATTTGATGCGCTTTATCTTTATGGTCAGGTTAGTGAATCATTCTCTGTTTCAGAGGACAGGTAAATGTTAATTTGAAAATACACAGACTCATTTTTGTAATTGCTCTACAGCGCTTACACACAGTTGACAATAATCTCCATTTGCTGATCCCAAAGATAGCCAAACTAGCTCTTGAGTTACCTGATCTCATTAAACAGGTACTGTATGGGTTCATATTGTACAATCTTACAAGCATCAACCAAACAATAAAAATGATATACTTACAATGTCTGTACTCTCTGATTCCAGCCCATCCCTCTCCTGCGACAGCAACAGAACCAGGCCATAACAATGTCTCAGCAGCAGATTTCCAGTTTGTTAGCAAACGCCTTCTTCTGCACCTTCCCTCACAGGAACGACACTAAACCTGGTTCAGAATACTCCAACTTCCCCACCATCAACTTCAGCAGGTGATGCACTGATCACATTACACTGAATGTTTCATTCTGATCTGAAAATACTGGTGCTGTATCTGTTCATTTTATAATATACATATATATTTTTTCGCCATAGCCTATTTGCTAATGAGAAAGACCCAGCAAAATTAGCCCAGAAAGCAGAGAAACTGAGGGCCATATTCCATTACTTCAACACAGTGACAAATGAAAGTCATGATCAAGATCCAGGTATTTTTGAAGGAAGTCTCTGATGCTCACCCAAGACTGCATTTATTTGATAAAAAAAATACAGTAAAAACATGAATTTTGTTGAATATTATTACAATTTAAAATAACTCTTTACTGATGTAATATATTTTAAAATGTAATTTATTCCTGTGATGCAAGGCTTAATTTTCAGCATCATTACTCCCAGCCTTCAGTGTCACATGATCCTTCAGAAACCATTATAATATGCTGATTTGATGCTCAAGAAACATTTCTTATAATTATCAGTATTGATAAGAGATTAAATATGTTCGTAGAAACTGGGATACTTTTTTTTACCAGGTTTATATGATTAATATACATTTCAAAAGAACAGCATTTATTTGAAATAGAAATCTATTGTAACATCATGAATGTCTTCACGGTCACATCCTTGCAACTTTTGAACGGGAGTTTATATGTCAGTGATGCATGCAAATATTTCAAAGGATGAGCAAGGAATTTATTTTCATTTCAGTGTAAGAAAATTTAATTTCCTTTAACGTCTTTAACAGCATCAAAACCAGATGGACTGGTTAGTTTTGAAAGGATTAGCATTCCACCCTCACAGCTCCCTGACTGGAATAAGTAAGTTGCACTAGTAATACAGTAAATAGACTAAAGTGTGTTGACATGCCTCGTACTGATCGTGTTGGACTTTAGACAGAAGATGCCCCTGAGGAACCTTCACATCTCTTCAGAAGGATCCATTGAGAAAGAGGGTACAGGCATGCTGCAGGTCAGTTTCATCTAAACATCAGTTTTGTACCTGTTCTTCAGATAAGTTTCATCTACATCATGTTGTTCTGGACAGGTGGACTTTGCCAGCAAATATATTGGTGGAGGAGTGCTGAAGTCAGGACTGGTTCAGGAGGAGATCCTCTTCCTCATGAGTCCAGAGCTCATTGTGGCCAGACTCTTCACGGAGAAACTGGCTGATAACGAGTGCCTTAAGATCACAGGTACTGCTGGGGCATTTAGCACAAAGTTATCTTAAGGCTGTAATACACTGCACAAGATTTAAAGGGGTCATATGATGCGATTTCAAGTTTTCCTTTCTCTTTGGAGTGTTACAAGCTGATTGTGCATAGATAAGATCCCTGAAGTTGTAAAGACTAAAGTCTCAAAACCAAAGAGATATTCTTTATCAAAGTTAAGACTCTGCCACGCCCCCCTAAAACGGCTCGTTCTAACACGCCCCCACATATCTACCTCACTATGTGGAAATATTAGCATAATGCGCCTAAATGTGCATGAAAAGAAAGTAGGTGTGGTTTCAGTAACCGCAGTTAGTGTTGAAGCAGCCATGTCAGGGAGACGCTGTGTGTTTCTAGGCGAAAACAAAAGCACTTTATTTGGCCTTACGAAAGTAGATGCATTTAGGAATCTTTAAGATTACTTACAACAGAACAGCAATGCATTTTATGGACGACCGTTTCGTGAACCTAGGAGAGGAGGTAATTCTGACTTTACTATGACAATCTGGCGCTTCTGAATCAGCTACTGTTTTGTTATTAGTTGTGTGTGTGTGAGAGAGAGAGAGACAGGGTCACATCACAGTGGAGTCAGCTGTCTTAACCGTGGCTTGTGTGCTGCAAACACATATTCATCACTGTGTCTGTCACGAGACTCTGTTCCCCTTTCGGGCTCTGTCTTTACATTTATTTTGAAAGATGAAGCTCGCGATTATGGTAAGGGGCGTTACATTTCCGACGAGTGCTTGCGGTGTTCGGCCAATCACAATGCACTGGGTCAGCTGGCCAATCAGAGCAGACTGCGCTTGTCGGAAGGAGGGACTTTGTAGAGAACGAAGCGTTTGAGAGCGGCGGGTCGTAAAACTCGTAAATTTATCACATTGATTTAAATAGGATAATCTTGTACCATCTTGATATAAAAAATAAAGAGTAAGAAAATATATTCCATTCATTGTTATTAAGAACATGAAGTGCATTAAACATTACATTACATCAAGGTTTCCAAAACTAAGGTTTGTAAAGGAACTGCAAAGGTTCGTGAATTTAATGAAAAGCTAATAATTAATTAAATAATAAAAAATGTCATTTTAAAATAAAATCAATCAAAATAAAACACTTACTAAAAAAAATTAAATATGTTGGTGCCGATAGCCTCGTGGGCGGCACGTCGACATGTAGTGTCTCAGGGGTACTTCAAGTAAATATATTAGGTGAAAAAGGTTCAGATGGCAAAACAAGTTTGACAAAAGTCTTCCAAAGACATAGTAATGCTTAAATAACCTGTGATAAAGTGATAATTCAAATAAAAATTTATATTGAATATAAATATTTACTTCTTAAACCTGAAATTATTTTTGTAAATCCAGTGGTCAAATGTTGTGTAGCCACCTGACTAATGACTGATCTCTGTGTGAATGTCCACAAAACTGCAAGACTTTCTGACTGTATATAAGTGGTAGGCTATTTTAGAAAGGAACATTTAAAAGATGAAAAAGTGGAATTTCAATCAATAAATTGTGAATAAAATATTACTATTGTGTGAATAATATGTAATAAATAAAAAGTAACTGTAGTCTGCTTACAAGCATTTTAAAATGTAATTTAATCTAATTACAAGTAATTAATTTTTGGAATTACATGTAATCCGTTACTACCCAGCTCTCTCTCTCTATATATGTGTGTGTGTGTGTGTGTGTGAGAAAGAGAGAGTAGGGTAAAATAGGAAAAAATATACCCTATTTTCTTTTTTTTTCTTTTTGGACAACCAATCATAGTCTTCAATAGAATTTGTCTTACCTAGCAACGGGGTCAGCCCTGTCTCCTCACTAGGAATAAAGTTTTTGTCTTTTCCTTGCTCAGAGTTGCTCTCAGATTGGTCCTGAATCACTTTTTTTAAAGATTTATTTTTGGTGTTTTGCCTTTATTATGATACGACAGTGGAGAGCAGACAGGAAGCGAAGTGGGAGAGAGAGAGAGGGGGGTGGGATTGGGAAAGATCCTCGAGCCGGGATTCGAACTTGGGACGCCCGTAACACAATGGTGTTGTATGTCGGCGCACTGCCCACTAGGCTATCGGTGCCAGTGGTCCTGAATCACCCTTAAGCAAAGATTGCTAGTTAGAAAGTTTTAAGCTAAATTAGGAGCTCTCTGAGAGGATTCTTAGAAGCTTTAAGAATACAGGCTCAGACCTTTAAGTCATTCTGATCATAACAAACTCACGCAGAAACATGTGCCTTGTTGCTAGGACACGTGTGACAAATGAAAACAACAAGTTTTCTAAAATCGGCTCAAAATATGAAACATGTTTGATATCTTCTAACTGGATGGAATCAAAGTCTGCAGCTAAAAAAAATCCCATATAGTAACTCCTTTGCTGACATGCCACTGAAAAGTGAAAGTGAGATGAGAATTTAAAAAAAAACATTTTTGGGGGGTGAGCTACTGCTGGTCCCCATCTTAGACTAAGTCTTATTTATAATGTGTCATCAGGTCCTCAGATGTACAGCATTACTTCTGGCTATAGCAAAACCTTTTCTTGGGTGGGTCCATACAATGATTGCACAAAGCGGTAAGCAACGATGACAAATGCACAAAATTCAGAAAAGTGAATTTTTCAAAAAATCATTGGTTTTACAGAAAAAAAGTAAATTAATGTAACATTGTGTCAAATTCACTCATAGGGATATGTGGAAGAGGCGTTATCGGCAGATTGTTGCCATTGATGCTCTTGACTTCAAGAACCCAAAGGAGCAGTACACCCAAGAGAACATAAAACGAGAACTCAACAAGGTACTAGTTTTAACACATTAAAATATATGTAAGAATTTTGCCATTCCTAACTGTAAAGGTTATTCAGGCTTGTGTGACTCTCAAAGGCATTCGTGGGATTCCACGGAAAACCAGAAACAGCTATCGCAACAGGCAACTGGGGCTGCGGTGCCTTCAATGGAGATCCTAAACTCAAAGGTAATAAAGAAACACACACACACACACACACACACACACATTTGATCTGGAGAAATTATAAACACTTTACATTGATTACGATAGAGTAAATGCACAGAACAGAATGTGTTTGTCCTCAAAAGCTCTCTTCCAGTTGATGGCTGCCGCGGTGGCTGAACGAGACATGGCTTACTTCACCTTTCGCAATGAACATCTTGCATACGAAATACAAAGAATGCATGAGATACTGACCAAAAACAATGTGACCGTAGGTAAGTACATACACTGAAATCAAAACATACAGGAATGAGGAGGCGTAAGTACTAGAATTATTAATAGACTACAATAGTAGCTCTTAGGTTGATGATATACACTATACACTACTGTTCAAAAGTTTGGGGTCAGTAAATATTTTTTTAATTATTAAAAAATAAATACTTTTATTCAGCAAGGACTCATTCAATTGGTAACATCAATAAATAAATGCTGTTCTTTTGAGCTTTCTATTTATAAATGAATCCTGAAAAATTCAGGATTCCTGAAAAATCAGCTTTGCATCACAGGAAAAAATTACCTTTTAAAATATATTACATATAGATTTTTTAAAATTGTAATAATACTTCACAGTATTACTGTTTTTATTGTATTTTTTATTAAATAAATGTATCCTTAGTAAACTCAAGAGACTTCTTTCAATAACATAAAAAAAATATTAGAGACCCCAAACTGTACTGTTTATGTAGAAACTACAGTTCAGCATTATTTTTAAATTGTATTTTTAATAGCCAAATTCAAGAACCAAGGGTGTTCAGTGTTGTTTTACAAACATACAATAATACAGTACTAAATGTAAGCTAGTTGTTTTTCAGCTACTACTGTTCAAAAGTTTGGGGTCAGTAAATATTTTTTTAATTATTAAAAAATAAATACTTTTATTCAGCAAGGACTCATTCAATTGGTAACATCAATAAATAAATGCTGTTCTTTTGAGCTTTCTATTTATAAATGAATCCTGAAAAATTCAGGATTCCTGAAAAATCAGCTTTGCATCACAGGAAAAAATTACCTTTTAAAATATATTACATATAGATTTTTTAAAATTGTAATAATACTTCACAGTATTACTGTTTTTATTGTATTTTTTATTAAATAAATGTATCCTTAGTAAACTCAAGAGACTTCTTTCAAAAACATAAAAAAAATATTAGAGACCCCAAACTGCACTGTTTATGTAGAAACTACAGTTCAGCATTATTTTTAAATTGTATTTTTATAATATATTTTTAATAGCCAAATTCAAGAACCAAGGGTGTTCAGTGTTGTTTTACAAACATACAATAATACAGTACTAAATGTAAGCTAGTTGTTTTTCAGCTTCTGGTTTAGAGTAACCTGATCATTTCTACTCTCAACAGATAAACTGTACAAGTTGCTGAAAGAATTTGGTGGACACTACACTCGTGAACATCACTCGGCAACAGACTTGTACAGATTCATCAGAGAGAAGATCAAACATAAGAATAGCTTACTGTAAATCTGTCTGGCTTCAGCAGTATTAAATATGTAAAGCTGCTTTGAATGTATCAGATTTCTGAAAGATCAGAATAATGTAACAATATAAAAAAACCTGCTGTATGTTATGTATTTGTTTTTGGACCACAGGTGTCATATTAATTTAATTGTTTACCTTAATTAAAATGTGTTATAGTCAGTCACGATTCATATTCATTAACGAAAAATTCAGATTGATTAAAGATCATCTGATAAAGTACACAAGACATGTATGTCTTTATTAATGCAAAATAAACGGTGTTGTTAAATTTGTTAAATGTTAAATTTGTAGTTTTCTTGCATCATTTGTAAGTACAACAAGCAAACAGATTGAAATTGAGATGAATGGAGTATTATAACAGTAGTCTGAAATAAACATAAGCCTAAGAAAATAAATAAATCCTTTTATTTGATGTCCTGAAGAGAGTCTTTCCGCTTGTTGCTTAATCTCAGCTTATTGTTTTTTTAAATAACAAGAAGATAAAATGATTGTTTCAGCTTTCAGTCCTTGAATTCATTTACTGAAGTTCATTTTACTTTGGCACTGAGTGTTTAGAGGGTGAATGGGAGAGAAGAAGAGGATAAGGAAGAAAGATAGGGTGTCTTTACATTTCCTGCTATATTCTAAAACTGCTAAACACAGGCAAGCTAACTTGTTCCTTTTTCGCAATAATTAAAAAATGCATAGGGTTCCATGCATGCCCTTTAAAGCCCTCATGCTATCATGACGTTTCAGTGTCTCATTTCTGAGACGTCCATGCCAACTCAGGTAACGGACAGTGCAAACATTTTCTTGCGCTGTTGATATGATTTTGTGCATATTCAAAATTTAAAAAAATATTTGTATTATTGAGGGGAAACCTCTAGTTTAAGCTGCATGTCACTTTAAATCCCTATTAAAACCATCATCAACATGCCTCAGAGACACATGCATGCAAACTGATCCCATTACCATAACATTGCTGAAAGCTTGCATCCTTTCATAAAACCTGCATAGATAGGCCTCTCATATCTACTGTACAGTGCAAAGCAAACCTGTGCTTTGGTCAGGAGATTCCTAGCTGCCAGCCTGCCTTCTAACGCTAACAGTGGGGTGTGAGTTTCCTGAAAAACGAGGGACGGAGGGATGGTAATGAAGGGAGTGGATGGTGCGAGGTGCTTAGGACTGGTTCTGGAAGGCATCCGGGTTGAAGGCTGTGTCCAAGAACCGCTCCAGCTCCACAAGATGAGCCTTCTTGTTGCCTGTGGCGGGGGCAGCTGCAGGCTCTCGGCCGGCGTACCTGAGAAGAATACATGTAAATATAATGTAAATGCATGTTTTTCATTTATCCAAAGTGACTTACAAATTAGGGCTTACACGCATTAGCAACACATGATAATTGGGTACAAATACTGTTGCATGAATGCACAGCATGAAAACTTCTTCAGGTCAACCCAAAGTAAACAAACAAACAATGAAATGGATAGTTCACCCAAAAATAAAAAATTCTGTCATTAATTACTCACCCTAATGTCGTTCCAAAACCCTTAAGACCTTTGTTCATCTTTGGAAAACAAATTAAGATATTTTTTATGAAATCCAAGAGCTTTCTGACCCTCCATAGACAGCAACACAACTGAAATGTTCCCAGACCCAGAAATGTAGTAAGGACATTGGTAAAACAGTCCATGTGACATCAGGGGTTCAACCTTAATTTTATGAAGCTACTAGAATACTTTTTGTGCATAAAAAAAACAACGACATTCAACAATTATTCTCCTATATAAAGTATAGAATAAAGTCATTATTTTTGTTTTCTTTGCACACAAAAAGTATTCTTGTAGCTTCACAGAACATTTCAGAAATCTCTCGAATTTCATCAAAAAATATCTTAATTTGTGTTCTGAAGATGAACGAACATCTTACAGGTTTGGAACGACAGGGTGAGTAATTAATGACAGAATTTTGATTTTTGGGTGAACTATCCGTATAAATTTGAAACATGTTAAAAAAATTATGATTATTATTATTTATGATTAATTATTACTATATTATACTATTATAT
Source organism: Sinocyclocheilus rhinocerous (assembly GCF_001515625.1). Classification (NCBI taxonomy): domain Eukaryota; kingdom Metazoa; phylum Chordata; class Actinopteri; order Cypriniformes; family Cyprinidae; genus Sinocyclocheilus; species Sinocyclocheilus rhinocerous. Next base: position 67,722 of record NW_015652201.1, on the reverse strand, counting down.
TATAATAGCATTATCACTTATTTTATTATTGTTAAAAAACATTTTTAAGAATGGAGTATTTAGCCATTAAAAACCATTAAAATATTTTGTATTTGCAATGCAGTCATTTTTTATAGTATCATTTCTAAATATGAATAAAGAAAAACAAAGAGAACATTTATTGTAAAACGATATTTCTAAAAAAAAAAAGCAGTCCAACAATTACTTTTTGTAGTAATTGTTGGACTGCTTACTTAAATACTTTTAAAAAAATCATGAAAATATTGTCAATATTACTTGATACAATGGCTTCATTGTCTTTATGACAAATATAATTATTTTAATTTTGGAGGAAATATATAGCCTAGTTCTTGAGAGATTTTGTGAGATTCATTCTAAAGATGAATTTAAAGACATGAGTTACCAAACGGGACAGGTGTTGTTGAAGGTTCTGCTGATGCGTGGCTTGACATAGTCGTAGTAGCCTTGATTCTTATGCTCTTCCTGGCACCACAGCAGCTGAGCCTGCGGATACTTCTCTGCCTCAGCTTTCACCAGGTCAAATGGGAATGGAGAAAGCTGCACAATAAAACATTTAAAGTCATCAAACACATCTTTTAACTAAAAAGGGTGCAGGCATGAAGCGAAAATGATAATGCTGGACTAGTATAATGAGCATTCTTATTATAGAGAAATAAATACAGTACATGGCCCATTTAATAAATATAAGAATCAAAGTATATGCAGGTACCTGCTCAATGCGGCTGATGGCTACTGTGTCCTCCAGGCCTCTGGTCCTTCGTTCTTTGGTGAGGTCATAATAAATTTTTCCTGTGCAGAAGATGAGACGCTTCACTCCAGCTGAATTCTGTGATGCACTTCCTTCTTCAGGAATGAGACGTCTGAAGTGTGTGCCTAATCAAACCCGAACACACCTGAACATTACTAAAAATGCTCTAGCGGGACATTGTATAGCAAAGGATTGCCAAGATTTCAAGTGGAAAAACCTGGTAACATGTCGTCAAATCTTGACTTGGCCTCTGGGTGCCGTAGCAGTGATTTAGGCGTGAAGATAATGAGCTAGAGCAAATAGAAAGAAAGATTAAATCTTCATGAAACCATAAGTTAGCTACAAACAAAGTCCCACAATATTTGACCAATCCATTTTCATGACTTTTCTATGTCCAGGATTTTTAAAAATATTTACATGGATTTGCTAATGAATCCATTCAAAACAATGTGTAACCCATTTTCAGTAAATCATTGAAAAAGCTACTTAGAAAGATTTAGTCACAAATTGGACACTGCAAGTACAATAGCTATTAAATTAAATATTTTAGAGAAAAAAATACTCAAATTTCCATAGCAAATATATGTTTTTCCACGACTAATCCATGATTTCAAGAACTGGAAAGCAACTTTAAAATTCTCTGATATTTCCATGTTTTTCGTGGTGAGGGAAACCTGTAGAGATGATGAACAGAGTGAAATGTCTTACTGGCTTTCTGAAGGGCAGAAGAATCTGCCTCCGAAGAACATGGAAGTAATTTGCAGGAGTGGAGCAGTTCACCACAATCCAGTTACAGTCATAAAGCTGCCGGACGGCAAAGTCCTCTGTGATTTTCTGTGTCAAACAAATGAGTATTAAGACTGATATTCATAGTAAATATTGTGTTCGGTTAAAATTTTCATGCTTAAAAAAGCCAGAGATTTACCGGGAAAACGTCAGGGTCATCATTGCACATCTGCAAGAATCTCTCTGGACGGGCGGAGGAGTGCTCTGGTCCCTGAAAAGATCACCAAGAAAGTAATGAAAAAAGGAGCGGATGAGAAGATGGAAGCTCAGAGGTGGATTTAAGATGAAAAGACCTCACCATGCCCTCCATGCCATGAGGCAGCAGCAGCACAATGCCGTTCTGTCGGACCCACTTGGCCTGGCCGGGGGAGATGAACTGGTCGATGATGCACTGGGCGGTGTTATGAAAGTCTCCAAACTGAGCCTCCCAGAGCACTAGAGCATTAGGACTCGCCATGGCAAAGCCAAGCTCAAAACCTGCACACAATGAGACACAGACCTGAGGATATGATTGTTCAGTGGGCATATAATGTGCAGCTTCTTATGGGTTTGTTTGACCGACAGCAACCAGCCACAGTTCATTTGGTTTATACCCACCAAGAACCCCGTATTCTGACAGGGAGCTGTTGCACACTGTATATGGAGTTTGGTTCGGGTCAATGTAGTTCATGGGAATGCAAGTCCGTTTGTCAACGTTCTGATCATGTAGCACATGGTGCCGATGACTGTATGGGGATAAAAAGGTGGACTATGGAGAATCAAGTGCCAAATCAAGTTCATTCAGAAGCACGAGATACAGCTGCTCTCACCTGAAGGTCCCTCTCTCCACATCCTGACCACTGAGACGCACATGAATGCCTTCCTTTAGAAGAGAACCTAAGGCCATGTATTCTCCCAGAGCCCAGTCCACTGAGCGGTTCTGCACCATTGTAGCCCTGCCCTTCAGGATACGGGTAAGACCTTAGAAGAAGACGGACAGAATAAGTACAGAAGCTGGATTCGAGCCAAACAAGCAACTTTATGATAGAATTTTTGGCAATTTATTGGTGATTTCTATGTTTTTGTAACGCAAGCTAATTTTGAAGATTTCAGTATTTCTGCATTCAAGTAGATAGGAACTGTAGATATAGCCGGTTCCCAACATGCTTCAAAAATGACTTTGGGTACAGGCCATTTGCCTTTTCATAATTGTGTGCAGGTGTATGCAGAGATGAGAGTGAAAAGGTACCTCCATGGATAGTGAAATCCTCCACAGGCACAGAGGAAGCCACCTGACCAATGTGACTAAGCACTTCTTCATTAAGACCAGTGGATGGACAGCTCATACTCTTGGGTTGACCGTCCAGAGTGAAGAAACCTGTAGAGTTAAGCACAAATGTCAAGTCAAGTAGATTTCAGAGCAAATACACGCATGTAATACACACACGTAAAAGTGTCTCAGTTTGGAGACATTGTACATAAACACAAACACACACACACACACCCACCTGGCCAAGGTGAGTCAAGCCAGTGCTTAATGTGCAAGATCTTCTCATCTTTAGAACGATTGTACGCCTCCTCACAGATTTTGTCATACTTGGCAATTTCCTCCTACAAGGACAGACAGGCAACATTATATTAATGTAAATACTCACACAAATCATTTAAGTAAGAAAGTATTTGACAAATATTGTCAGTTTCCTATTATTGTAACTACAACTTAAACACTACCGATCAAAAGTTTAGGGTCTGTCAGATATTTAAATGTTAAAGTCTATTATGCTTTGGTCAAAGATACAGTAAATATGGTAATATTGTGAAATACTACAAAACAGCATTTATTAAAAATGGTAAAAACATTTATAATGTTACATAAGATTTCTGTCACTTCTGATCAATTTGATCTATTCTTGGTGAATAAAATTATTAATTTCTTTCAAAACAATATCTTTCTGACCCCAAACTTTTGAATGTCAGTGTACATATTCATCTTAGGAGTAATATTTGGTTAATCTGACCTCACATTCCTGTCTGCTTACGGCTCCTTCTGCAATGAGCTTTTCAGCATATTTCTGCAGAACAGGTTTCTGTTTCTTTATCTGTTTGTACATCAGCGGTTGCGTAAACATTGGCTCGTCCATCTCGTTGTGGCCGTTCCGTCTGTAGCTCACCTACAGCACAAAGAAGAACACCAGAGTCAACACCTAAAACACATTTGACACACAGTTGGAAACATTCCGACTTAAAAAAATGTGCTTCCCTACCAGATCAACCACCACATCTTTATGAAAGGTGGCTCTCCATTCTGCAGCTACATTACACACATACATCACAGCCTCAGGATCGTCTGCATTAACATGGAAGATGGGAGCGTTGACCACTCTGGCCACGTCCGTGGGATACGGCGAGGAGCGCGCCATCCGAGGGTCAGTAGTAAAGCCAATCTAAAGAGAGGGGAACAAAAATATTTAAATAAATGCACATATTTGCCTCAAAAAAAGTCAAACTTATATGGCAGTTTCAACCATTTTGATAAATTGCACTATTTTAACCACATATTTTATCTTCAAAACCCAAGAAATGTTAACCATCTTTTCAGGACAAGTGATCATGAAATTATATGTGTTATTCCAAAACAAGAACCTATATAATATATTTATACAAAATTATAAATTATACAATACTACTTTTGGCCAGGTATTGTTTTAAGAAATCAGTGCTTTTATTTAGCAAAGATGCATTGAACTGAGCAAACATTAATAATAAGAAATGTTCCACTTCCTTGAACAGCAAATCAGCATATTAGAATGATTTCTGAAGGATCATGTGACTGAAGACTAGAGTAACGATGCTGAAAAATTCAGCACTGACATCAAAGGAATAAATTGCATTTTAACATATGATAAACAGAAAAGAGATATATTAAATTGTTTTTGACTTCAAAAACATGAAGAAAAAAACATCTTACAGACAAACTTTTAAACTGTAGTGTATAATCAATTTAAAGAAGAAGTTCCCTGCTGGTGAGAGTGTGTGAGAAACAGACCTGGTTGTTTACGACCACGTGAATAGTGCCATGTGTGGTGTAGGACGGCAGGTCACTCAGGTGGAAGGTCTCATAGACGATACCCTGACCTGCGAAGGCTGCATCTCCATGCAATAAGATGGACATCACCTTTAGAGACAAGGACACAGTCTTCTTAGTGACTTCATGTCAATCGTGTCTTGTTGTCTGATCACAAAAGATGATTTAAGACTGTTCTAAAAACTGTTTACATAATACAACCGATCACACGTTTGTCTTTCAGGGAACTGTTTAATCTTTGGATATAAGCCTCTTGATTTGTGTTTCACTTTACAAAGTTACAGACATGGAGGTCATCTATATACTAGCGTACTACTTGACAAAGTAAACTTTAAGCTGATGCCTGCACTAGAAATCTACAGTAATAATAGATTTGTTTTCCTGATGCACTGATTAAAATCCTGCTAATGCAATAATGGGGTTTCATGGGGTCTTTAAGAGAAACACTCAAGTTTAATAACATAAGCACAGATGCTAGAAGCACGAGGGCAGTTCACACACCCTTTTGCCGTCAGAGTCACCGCAGTAGAACTGCTCTGCCTTGGTCTTGCCCTGCACTACAGGGTCCACTGCCTCCAGGTGTGAAGGGTTGGCCATCAGAGACAGAGTGATGTGGCGATTAGTGACTCGGTTGATGCGTCTGTGGTACATACCCAGATGATATTTCACATCACCTGAGCCCTAAAGAAAAGTCACAAAGAGAAACTGAAACATGAACAGGACTGGAATGATAATATTACATAGTTTATATCATTTTCCCAGACATGTGGGAGAGGACACCTGTTTTCACAAAAAGCATGTCACCATGGATTGTGTGCAGAGCTAATTAAGTAAACCACAATTACAGTACTGAATGTTTTATGTATCACTGCCCCGGTTGTTCCAGATTTGCAATATTTGTTAAACATTATCACTTTCATTTTAAAGTTGTCATGAAATGACAATTCAACCTATTTTCTAAATGCCTGTTACTGTGAACAATTCAACCATGCACATTTTTTTAGTTACATCATAATTACGAAAGCTTGTTTCTGCCACAGTATAAAAAAAGGTAACTGCGACTTTTTATCTCACAATTCCTGACAATTTGCAAAAAGTTAAATTTTTTACATCCTGTGGTGGCATTGTGAGACATAAACTTAAAAAAGAATAAATTAATTCAGAATTGTGAGATAAAATGTGCTATCTTTTTTATTTTTTATTCCTTAGCAGGAAAAAAAGAGAGATGTAAACTCATAAAAATGAGAAAAAAAGTCTCTCAAAAAATGAGAATTGCATGATGTGAACTGGATTCTGAGAAGCATACAGTTTAAAGCGGCTTGCACTTCTTTCGGATGCGTGTGCTGCCATATGCATTTAAGACATGTTTCCCTCAGCACATAACTTATATCTTATGGTTACATCCTTATCTGCAAATGTTAGAAAGTCACACCAGTATTTGAAACGACTTCAAAACCGAGGTACCGAGGTCATTTTTGTGGAAGAATTGCTGAAATGGGTCCTTGGGCCTAAAAAAAAAAGTAGATCTGGCTTTTTATTTGTGTGTAAACGGAAATATTTGTTTTGTAATCTGTATACTGAGCTTAACAAGAAACTAGTGCTGAAGGAAATGAAGGTGGCTTGAAAGAGCTCCTCACCTCATCTGCAGCTTCCAGCTTTGAATCAAACTGGCAGAAGATCTGCTCCAGCTCCTTACGGATCACATTAGCAAGCACATTCAGACGGCCTCTGATGGAGAGCAGATAATTCAGACATGTTTCAATGGCCCTACATATACAGTATACTTCATTAACCAGCATACATTGTACAGTAGGGCTACCCTCGACTAGTAGTCATTAATTTTAAGCATTAATCGAATAATCACACGTTTATTAATAAACCATTCAAGTCATAATAATGAGCATTTAATTGCCTACATAGCCTAATAAGCTCTCAAGCGCACACATAAAGTTTGCCACAGCAAACCGCAGAAGTAATGATTACGAATGTGTGTTATTGTCAGTGCACACAAATAAACAGAGTCTTTGCAGATTCAAAAGATGTATTACTCTTATCTTCATGACCAAAAATGACAGAGTATTTTAAGAGCAAGTGACTGCACCGGCGCCTCCATCTGTCATGCAGTGAGCGCTACTATTCAGCTTCCATACTCCCACACAGACACTTGAATAGCACACATTTATTCAGATGATAAGCCATATTTGAGGTCGATGACTGATAAGCAATCATTTGGATGTCCTGCATTAATACTGTATTACCACATAGACCAGCCGTTAACTATCTGTCCGTCACGGACTACGTGACTTTGCCACTTCCTGTGGATTGTTTTATTTTTTTCTGCGACTAAGCCACTAATAAAATTTTGGTCGACCAAGTCTCTTCTCGTCGACTAATGGTTAGTCGACTATTAGGGGGCAGCCCTATTGTACAGTTGGTTGTTCCTCTACCTGTGTGGCATTCCCATGATAACGCTCTCCACTCCGTTCTCACTAGATTTGTCGATGATGGTTTTTAGTGCAGGAATGAGAGACTCGCATCCCTCTAGGCCAAAACGTTTCTCTGATGACCATTTCCTTTGCAAGAACTCCTCAAACCTGGCAGCATTACAAAAACATTCACATAATAAAAAGAATGTTATTACATTAAATAACAAGATATCAAAGCAAGTGTCATCTGCGAACAAATTATGTAAGTGATTTGTTTGACAAAACTGATTCCCTTTCCTTGGTGTCAGTATTAGTGGATGTATGAATTCATTTCTGTTTTGTGAAGGGTTTTGCTTAAATTATTTGAATGGCAAATAATGCATTCAGGTCTACAGTAAACTATGGCATGGACAGACCTTGTTGAGCGGACCATACGGGTCAGTAGAGTCCTTTTCTCGTCCAGAGTAAACTGCATCACTCCCGGCTTCTCAAACTTCTGTCTGATCCACTGGCATTGCTGCAGGTCATTGATGAACATGAACTCCACCCCGATGTGCTGACAGTAGGCCATCTGCATAGTGCAGCGAGAGAGAAGTCATGCAAAACAACCAATCTTTATAGTTCGACAGCAGAAAGAAAACAAATTTGTTATGTTGTTGGTGGATATGTACCTCTAAACGCCGAATGATTTCCCTGAGAGTAAGGGCACTTTCACTTCCCCCAATGAAGGTTGTGGTAGGAAGCCGGAAAACTTTATCCAGATCCGCTTCTTCCAGTCCATAGAAGCCTGGCAGCAGACATGCAAACACATGGATGGGGAAAAGGGAGGAAGGGCAAGCGAAACAAAACACCACAGTGGATCCGACCGACACACATAAACACAGAGGACAAATGGAACTGCGTTAGAGGAAGAATTTTTATATTTTATATATAATTTTTTATATTTTTAAAGTGCAAATAAGAGCACATTCAAGCACATAAGACAGAACATGCGAAGAAAAAGCTAAGCCAACAGTATAAGCAGAGGAAAAAGGAAACACGAGGGTGAAAAACAGATCTATTCCAGCCCAGTCCACCGGTGCCACAGGGAATGCATGCATAACACCGTCTACACCGGACGCGACAGTTGTCGTGTCGCGTCGCACCACAACAGCTAAAGTCTGTCTACACTGGACGCGACAAAGCGACCGTTGAAAATCATCTGAAATTTGTGTCAGTACATCATAAATAGAACGCAGCAGCAGTTTACTGTCGGGAATTTGTCGCGTCGCGCCGCATCCAGTGTAGACAGCATAATAGGTTCTATTGTATTTTGTCGTGTCGCGCCGCTCGCGTCCGGTGTAGACACGGTGTAAGATGCTACAGATGGCAACTTGTTAGTCATAACATGCATGTTTGAACAAACACATTTTACCTAGAAATGTGTTTGAGTGTACAGTTGAACTATTTTCTCATTGATTAATAAGCAACATGTGAGTGTATTCCACAAAGCAGAAATGCAGACTAAAATCTCGCATACCAGTTTGCTCTGACCTATGATCTCAAGGTGTGCTGAAACATGGCGTTCCTTCACAATGTGTAACATGAGTTGTTCCTGTTTACTTATCTACACAACAAACATGAACACATGTACTCAATGCTGCAGGCAAGTAAACATGATAACATTCCTGCAACACCAGTAAAACAAGATTATGCTAAATTAAACATGATCACAAAAGTGAAAGAGAAAGACCAAACTGAGAACGTAAGCACAAATAACAAGTCTTGTCAAGTCAAAAGTGATATTCCGGTCTCTAGACCACATTCTTCAATGTAGGTCTGTGGGAATATTTTTTCAAAAAACAAATAAAAAAAAACAAATCATAAATCTGATGGCTTAAAAATCAAGAGTCACATAATTTACACTTTATCATTCATGTCTGTAGCACAAATGGGACACGGACATTAAATTCTTTCACAACAGTGATATTTATATTAAAACAGCACCGCTATAAATTACCATTACGATCTGGAATCCATCAAGGGTAACTTTGGGAGAGTCTAACAGCATGTTCAAACCTGAGCTCTGAGGCTAAATCTGACATTCAGTGAGGATGAGGACATTATGTAAGAAACAGACCCTAGGCAAGGTTAATGAGGGAAATCGCCACATATGCCAGCTGGGTCTCCTGCGAGGAGGAGAACGGCGCAGTGCCACGTGGAGTTATATAAATGTATTTTCGCTAAGAGTTGAGGACATTTTCAATTAAGTTAAAAAAGTTATTTTAGTCTTATTTATATTTTATTATAGTATTTTTTAATATTTTAAATTAGCTTTTAGTTTTAGCTTTTAGTTAATTTTAGGTTTTAATAATTTTTATGTGCTTTTATTATTTTTATTATTATTTTAAAAATATTTCTATTTCACTTTATTTTTAGATTTAGTAATTTTAGTACTTCAAGTTAAACTGATTTTAAGTTACCAAAGCAATATTCCTATTTTCATTTTTCAAAGATTTTCATATAACATTTACACTTTATTTATTTATTTATTTTTTATTATCATGGTTTTAGCTTGATTTGGTTAATAATAACAACAATACTGGTATAAACAGTTTGGAAAAAGCATGCTCAAGTGTTCACTAACAGCCTTATAGAACTAGGCCCAAGAACAATGTTTGGACATGCAAAATCAAGGACATGGGTTACACTAAATGCTAAAAAAGACAGCAAGGCTCTTCTTTTAACTACGCAACACTTTAAGTTGATTTAATCACTGTTTTTTTGATCAGGGAATTGGTGGGAGCTTCTAAAAAAATGCTACTAAAGTGCACTAACTAGTCCTCATACCTCCAGCTGTAAGGTGAGACAGACGGGCTTTAAAAACAGCTGCATCTGAGGAGTCAATAAGCATTACATGAAAAAAGTTAATGCCCCGTGTGTGGACATGTGTTACAAACCTATTTTTGTTTTAACGGTTGTACCATGTCATGACCTGAAAAGAATTGAACCTGTGAGGTGTTCAGAGAAAAAGCACTGAGCGAAGCATTTCCACTGAATGAAACATAGAACAATGCAGCGCTGGAAAACTCCCTCACCCCAAATACTGTAGTGCACTTTAGAACCCGACTGTCAATACACTACAGACTGACGACTCACTAGTATTGGATGCTCATTGACAATCAGCCTGCCATTGATTAAAAAAAGGCTCTAAAATATCAAGCTTTGCCATTAGGAGGAACTGATCAGACAGAGCAAAGCCATTTGGTATTTTGAGTTTGTATGGGGCATTCTGATGGTTCACATTTCCCAAGTTGTTGAGCATGTTGACTGTGTGGGTGTGGCTTGTCTCTTGCTAAAGGTTTCCAGTCATCCACACTGAATGCGTGTGCAGATAAACCTCTACAAAAGGTATGTACACAACAGACAATACAATGAGAAATAAAGCAACTGCTATTCACAGCATTCAGAAAGGCCTATAGCCTAGGCATACTAGTGCAATAATAAAGCCACTGTGAGAGGATATGAAAATGGCAATCTGCAGAGAAAAAGAGGAACTACAACATGACACTAGATGAAAGAAGTATTTCACTGACAAGCAGACGCTTCTGAGGACAAGAGTGATGGGTGCAAAGACATTAGGATACATCATTTACAATGGGCAAAGCCAGGGGACTGGATATGATAATGTACAAACTGATAGGCTCTGATCCAAAACTTAATCTGGCACCATTTTTTGGCATCATGTTTTCAGAAAGGACGCATTAAATTGATCAAAAGTGACATTTTTAATGTTCTAAAAAGATATTTATTTGAAATAAATGCTGTTTTTTAACTTTCTATTTATCAAAGAATACTGAAGACAATGTATCATGGTTTCCACAAAAATATTAAACAACAGTTTTGTTTCTTGAGCAGCAAATCAGCATATTTTGATGATTTCTGAGTGATCACGTGACACTGAAGACTGGAGCAATTTTTTCTTTGATATCACAGAAATAAATTAAGACTTTAGAATATATTCAAATAGAAAACAGTTATTTTTAATTGTAAAAATAGTACACAATATTACGGGTTTTTCTGTATTTTTGATCAAATTAATGATCAATGATTTCCGCGAAGCGGAAAAAGCGCACGGAATCACGGAATCCAGTCATAAAAACGGAATTCACAGTTTAACGCGGAATGTCACGGAATTTGTCAAATTATTTTAGCAGATTTATGCGATTAAGACTGCAGCAGCACTCACATGAACGCTCCCAATAAAATTATTTAGGCTAAGCATCAACATTCACAAACCAATGTTACTGTTATTTTTAACAGAAAAGAATGCAACGTGGGAAATAGTAAGTATCCGATAGCACGTGAAGACAGCAGAGAAGCGCTCTCGCTCAGCACAGTGGAGTGCATCGTTTTGTTAACTTTGTGGTTTATTATTTTGAGTTGTTTGGGACGTGGTAACACACGGCCCTCTCACAATATATTGCTTTACAGATATATCATGTTTGCCGCTAAGAAATGTTAACGCAATCGTGCTGCAGTGCACTATCAAAAGTTCCGCGCTCTGGAGCGGTTAGCACACACACTACATGCGTACCGTGGCCGAGCCCAACTGAACCATGCTCTGGACCACCTCTTCCAACCGAGCCAGGGACAGCTAAACGAACCGCGCCCGAGTACGGCACACAGCAATCACACTAGTCAAATGAACCGGGCTTTGGGGATCAAACGCGCTCGAGCACGGTTCAAACCGCCTAGTGTGAGTACACCCTTATTCTTCCGCATCCCGCACACACGAGTCTCTACACACTCCACCTGCACTCGCCCATCAAGTGTTGTCCCGCGCCGCGTGCTGCGTTGGGTCCCACGATCGTTCAGGTCTCTACTCGGAAGGTGCCTGTTATAATCGAGGCTCTGGACTCTGAGCATAACTTGTTTTCCTATAACAAACTATAAAATATTTTCTATAAAAACGTTAAAGGGGTCATATGATGTTTGACCCCTTTAACATTATTTTGTGTATTTGGTGTAATGAAATGTGTTTATGCAGTTTAAGGTTCAAAAGACATTAATTTCCACATACTGTACATTATTGTTTCTCCTCTATGCCCCGCCTTTCTGAAATGCGTCGATTTTTACAAAGCTCATCGGTCTGAAAAGCGAGGTGTGCTGTGATTGGCCAGCTATCCAGTGCATTGTGATTGGCTGAATACCTCAAGCGTGTGACGGAAATGTTACGCCCCTTACCATACTGTGATGCCATGTCTCGGCCAGGGCGACGAGACAAAAACATTAAAACCCATTATAAACGAGGCATTTGTAGCATCCAGTTGGGACATAATTACGGATTATAATGACTTATACAGTTTTTTTACGAGTTGCGTTGCATCGTGCTGCGTAAACATAAAACCATGTCTGCATTTGTGATCGGAGAAATGACAAACAACAAGCGCTACTCTACACTGCTCAAAACTCGCGTTTGAATCATCAGTGGCAAATCCTTTAAATATAAAGTGAACATTTGGGCGGTGTTATGCAAATCTTCCCACATAGTGACGTAGGTATGTGGGGGTGTGTTAGAACGAGCCGTTTTAGGTAGGCGTGGTTGACTCTTAACTTTTATAAAGAATCTCTTTGGATTTGAGACTTTAGTCTTTGCAACTTTACAGATCTTCTTTATGCACCAAGAGCTTGTAACACTCCAAAAAGAAAGGAAAAATTGAAATCGCATCATATGACCCCTTTAAAAATACAGTAAACACTGTAATATTGTGAAATATTGTCAATTTAAATTATCTATTTGAATGTTTAACATATACCGTATTCCTGTGATCAAATCTGAATTTTCAGCAGCCATTACTCCAGTCCATAGACTGTATGTCTCAGTGTCACATGATCCTTCAGAAATCATTCTAATATGCTGATTTGCTGCTCAGTAACCATTTCTGATTATTATCAATGTTGTAAACATTTGTGATGCTTAATATTTTTGAGGAAACTATTTTTTCACGATTCTCTTATGAAAATTTGAAATGGTCCTTTGTGTCAGAGCGCTGGAGTTCGTCAGAAATAGAATGGGCTCCCTGCAATACAACTCTGATTCTTCAATCGCGCCATCTAGTGGTCTATTATTGATACAACCACAACTGCTACAACTGATAACCGAGCACTCAAGCGGGTACTGCGAGTCATGTTCAGGTAATTAAAATATGTCAAATTAATATTTTGCGCTCAATTATTTACTTATCAGACAAGTGGCCGCATGATAAGCGGGAAAATTACGTAGTGTAATCTTTATCTCCCTGCAGAGGTTTCTTTTGCAAAATAATCTGCTGACTGTACACTATCCCTCAGCCTTGCCGCGCCCCCCAGTTTGGGAACCACTGGAGTAGGTGATTTGTGCTCTATTAATTTGGTCTGTTACAATGCTCTATGTGTTTGATTACTAATGCCTGTGTAGTTCGGCTTTGCACACAGAGGACAAAAATGTTCAGCCTCGACTCTTTATCGTCATTTTTGTTATAATTTGCAAAGCATACCAAATTGAACAAAACTATATAAATGCAAAATTTGAATTCATGAATATATAACGGTATCCACGGTATAGCAAAATCCATATCATGGAACAACATAATACCTGTTGTCACTTTCATACCGGTATAGCGCCCACCCCTAATATATATATATATGTGACCCTGGACCACAAAACCAGTCTTAAGTCGCTGGGGTATATTTGTAGCAATAGCCAAAAAGACAGACAGCTGAGTCTCCGACACGCGCGAGAGCCGCCTGAACGGGCAAATACATACAAAAGTATGTAAAAGTACCCGTCCTGGCAAGTAACTTTGTAGCTTTAACAATGATTAGTCTATATTGAATTTATACAGTGGATACAGATGCACCGATCGACCGTCCATTTTTTGTTTTATTTCAGACTATCTTCTGTTCCGTGCTTGCACACAAACTGCACTGCAATCATTTTCCCAAAGGCCATTTGTGTGGAAATATTACGTTATTATTATAATTAGTCTGTAAACGGCCGTTAACAGAGGCCAGAGACTATGAAGTTGGACACAAAGAGGAAAAAATACTGTAGCAGTCAGTCAGTAATTTCACAAAGCTAAAGTCAGACCACCCTGTTTTTGCTTCATATTTTGAAATTATACAGTCTAATAAAAATCAAACATTGCACGTTTTTTTTATTTTTATCAATTCATGATTAAAATGCAGTGGCTGCTTCTAATTTCAAATGGCTATGAAAAATCAAGGTGCAACAGACTGAAGAATATGATTTTTCAATTTCTGTACCTGAACATACTACAAACATAACTTAAAGCATAATTTCATTAATCTTTGTGCTATAGGCCTATATATAATTGTGCTATTACTTGTAATTTGTTCATTTGTTTTTATTTACTGGCTGTCACTTGTCTTTAATAATGTTTAAACTTTATATTTATGTTTATTTTTGGCTAGTGATTTTTGCAGTGGTATCGAAATTGAAATAGAGAATAGAGAAAATCTAATTGGCGTCTAAAATATTGGTGTCATATAAGCTTATTTATTAGAATACAAGATAAGATCAAAAACAATGATAATAGCAACTATTTTATTTTTTTTGTGGCAGGGCCAGTGAAAATGTTGGCAGGGCAAGTAAAAATCTGAACCACTGGCCCAACCGGGCCAGTAGAAAAAATCCTTAGCGTTGATCCCTGATTGCTGTGATTGCTAG